>NC_041399.2:149683676-149983676 GCF_900747795.2 Erpetoichthys calabaricus | reverse complement strand
ACAAAATCAGCACATTAATCAAAAACTGTAGTCAAAAGAATGGATCAAAAGGTTTGTTAACCAAAGAATACCTTTCAAGAAAACAACAGAAAAATCAATAGTCAAGATCTGTCATCTAACCGCAATATCAGATAGAAAAGAAATGCTGGGGCTGACCTATTAAAACGTCACTTCAGTGATGTCATTCACCCCATACCGTACATTTGGTTCATTTGCCATGTAACAGTAATGAAATAGTGGCATCATGAGAAAATAAATATGGCTTCAAAGACATGTCCAAAAATACTTATACCTTAATAAAAATGCTTTTATCTCCAAAAAATAATGCATATTTAGAATCTACATGATTAAAAACTTCAAGCAGGTGCAAAAAGGAGGGTCACCTTTCACAAAGTTATCACAGGAAAAGTAAAAATGAAGACAGATCATAACAGTGTGAAATTGAATGCCCACGCTTCAGAACATATGCAATGTTTACATATGTGTAACGCAAGAAAAAAAGTTCTACTTATGTCAGAAAGTGTAATAAGATTACAAGAATTTAAACTGGAATTTGCACTACTACTTTATTACTATAAAATGCCCCCAGTTCTTTTGACTAGGCATATGTAGATAGAAATATATAGATTTATTTAAAATATAAATTTTATTCTACCCAAATATGAGCATTTTTCTTTCCTCATGGTAGCCTGGATTTCCACCCACATCCCCAAAAGACTTGTGTGTTAGGTGAACTGGCCATTGTAAATTAGTCCACTGTGAGCCTTAGTGTGGGCATGTGAGCCATGTGATGGGCTCAAGCTCCACCCTGGACCAGTATCTGCTTTTTATCCACTTCTGATGGAATGGTCTACAGTCTAGTGCAAACTGTGTTTTCAGAATGTTAAATTCTGTTATGTTAAGTTGAATATAAATTAGACCTTTGTAAACCAAGAATTCCACTCTCTGTTTCAGGTATTCATGGCAGCACCTTCTCAAATACCAAACAAAATAATAATAATGGAAATAAAAAAACTTGTTGAGTATCATCTACAGAACAATATTGAGAAGAAGTCAAGGTGTTAACCCAATAGTGAATCACTGTCCCCAGTCGCAGTCTTAACCTTTCGTTACATTGCATTAATTACACTATGGTTTGCATTCAATTGCTTCTTGCTATTGGATGGTAACTATTAGTCACAAAAAAGAACAGGATTGTTCCTTCTTCTCATTATGTGAGCAGAATTTAGAAAATGAAAAAAGTCTAATGCATCTTCCTATTACTTGTGTTATAAAAGTGCCATGCAGGAAAATCTCTTTTCTTGTTCAGGAGGGCATTGTCTTATGCTACAGTTTTACCTGGAGATGCATAAAAAAAGCAAAGCAAAATGACAGTTGTGATTTTGGCTATGATGTTTAACTGCTCCCAAGTGGCCAAAGTGGCCATTGTCACACATGCGTGTTCAGGGGACAACGCAAAGGGCCTGAATATATGTAGTTCCACACCGGACCAGGGGGTGACAAAGTGTGCTAATTCTCTCTTTCAATTCCTTGCAGACCATTCTCGGGAAATCCCGCCCTGTTCTGGGACAGCCAACGACGTCACTTTCGGTTCCGGGCCTGATGACATCACTTTCCCTGCGAGGGTTTAAAAGCCGCAATCTTAAGACGATAGTCAATTCTGTTTTGGACACGATTGTATGAACATATCTTTGTATTTGGACAGATTTTGCAGCCGCAAAATATTATACAGGTGGCTGCCCCAAACCTTCCCAATGTCTCTGGGATTTTCTTGTTACACCATGTTGTATTCTGATATATTAAAAATCCATATTTTGCACACAAGTTGACCAAGGAAAGTAAATTTACAGAAATATACTTCTATATACTATAAATATATTATATATAATATAAATATTTCTAAGAGATTGACATGTTCAGCCTATATACATCGGACTTCCAACACAACTCGGAATCCTGCCACATGCAAAAGTTCGCTGATGACACTGCTATCGTGGGCTGCATCAGGAGTGGGCAGGAGGAGGAGTATAGGGACCTAATCAATAAGTTTGTTAAATGGTGCAACTCAAACCACCTACACCTGAACACCAGCAAAACCAAGGAGCCCTGACCCCTCATGGACCCCATGATCATCAGAGGTGACTGTGTGCAGATGGTGCAGACCTATAAATACCTGGGAGTGCAGCTGGATGATAAATTAAACTGGACTGCCAATACTGATGCTCTGTGTAAGAAAGGACAGAGCCGGCTATACTTCCTTAGAAGGCTGGCGTCCTTCAACATCTGCAATAAGATGCTGCAGATGTTCTATCAGACGGTTGTGGCGAGCACCCTCTTCTATGCGGTGGTGTGCTGGGGAGGCAGCATTAAGAAGAAAGACGCCTCACGCCTGGACAAACTGGTGAGGAAGGCAGGCTCTATTGTTGGCATGGAGCTGGACAGTTTGACATCCGTGACAGAGCGACGGGCGCTCAGCAGGCTCCTATCAATTATGGAGAATCCACTGCATCCACTAAACAGAGTCATCTCCAGACAGAGGAGCAGCTTCAGTGACAGACTGCTGTCACTGTCCTGCTCCACTGACAGACTGAGAAGATCGTTCATCCCCCAAACTATGCGACTCTTCAGTTCCACCCTTAGGTTATTATCAATCTTTAATTTAATATTGTTTTTTGTATAAGTAAGGTGCTGCTGGAGTATGTGAATTTCCCCTTGGGATTAATAAAGTATCTATCTATCTATCTATCTATCTATCTATCTATCTATCTATCTATCTATCTATCTATCTATCTATCTATCTATCTATCTATCTATCTATCTATCTATCTATCTATCTATCTATCTATCTATCTATCTATCTATCTATCTATCTATCTACAGAGTTGATTCTTGCCTTGTGCCACAAGCAGCTAAGTTGATTCTTTTCCTGGAAAGGGCACAGGGCCGTCTTAACGTATGGGCACAATTGGCACTGGCTAAGGGCTCATGATGTTTCTGATGCCTATGTATGTTCTTGTTTTGCTATCAAAACAGGGGCCCCAGCGCACTACTGTGCATGGGGGCCCATGATGCTGTTAAGAGGGCCCTGGTTAAGGCAGGCTCAGAAAATGAACAAATGGGCACATAAGTTCCCTAACTGAAATATGTACCTTTCATGTTAACATTAACAAGTACAGTAATCCCTCGCTACTTCGCGGTTCACTTTTCACGGATTCACGACTTCGCGGATTTTATATGTAAGCATATCTAAATACATAACGCGGATTTTTCGCTGCTTCGCGGGTTTCTGCGGACAATGGGTCTTTTTACTTGCTTCCTCAGTTGGTTTGCCCAGTTGATTTCATACAAGAGATGCTATTGGCAGATGGCTGAGAAGCTACCCAATCAGAGCACGCAGTTAAGTTTCTGTGTGCTGCTGATTGGCTCAGCGACGGAGTGTTGCATTAACCAGGAAGTCTCATCTCACTCATTCATCATTTACGTGCTAATGCTTCAGGGGCCGTGTCCAAGCACCAACAGAAGATGCAAATGATTGCAGAAAAGGTAAAAGTTTTGGATATGTTGAAGGAAGGGTACAGCTACACCGCTGCAGGACATCGATTCTTTTTATTTAAAAAGGAGGAAAAGCATATAAGATCTACGGCCGCAGTGTCCTTTAACCAGGGTGCAAAACGAGTTGCAAGTGGACGTGATAAGGCAGTAGTCTGGATGGAATCTGCTTTAGGAATCTTTGCAATAAGGCCAACGACGTCATGACCGCCTACAAGCTGCTACGTGTACTTCGCTATACAGTAAGTGTAAACTTAACTACCGATTTCATATTGCTTAGCAGTTGTCCCTGTTTTTAATAGAGTAAATGGTGGGTTGTAAACAATACAAGGAGGGTTTAAAAACGTCCAAATACACGTTAAATAATTAAATAAATATAGTGTCCCTACTTCTCGGAAATTCAGTTATCGCGGTCGGCCTTGGAACCTATCTCCCGCGATAAGTGAGGGATTACTGTATATGAAATCATACACAAAGGTAAGTTCACTTCGTAGACACAACTAAAAATCACTAAATACTCACAAGTTTTAAAATTATATAAATCTAACCTAATGTGACACAGATACATAACAGCTTTTGCCTTGATATCATTATAGGAGGTGTCATGGTGGTCCAATGACTATAACTGTTGTCAGATTTACAGTGTGTACAGTTTTTTTCTGTGCATTTGCACTTTCTCCTGGCACTTGGATTGCCTGTTGCTAAGATGTGGTACTGTTTCAGTCGATGTGTGTATGAGTGTGACATATTGCACAATGGATAGCCTGGAAGTGATAAATGTCTTGCACTCAATCTGCTGAGGTATGCTCTGAATTTCCTGGATTAGGTAAAGTGTAAAGTGGGCACAAAATGGATGGATAAATGGCATGTTATGGGAACTTACTTCTGCAATAATACAGTACAGTTCTTGTTCAGAACATCAGCAGACAGCTCCTGCTCTTCTTTGGTATTTTCATGTATAACATCTGAAGTCTCTTTTTCAGATAAAGAAGTTTCTTCATTTTCTGGCATGTCTTCAGTGTATATTTCATCCTCTTCCCCACATTCTTGTACATCTTCATTTGTGTTCTGCTCCTCCTCCTCCTCCTCCTGCTCCTCCTCCTCGTTCTCCTCCTCTTCCACCTCTCCTTCCTCCTCCTCCTCTTGAACTTGTATTTCAATCAGTTCTTCATCTGATGAAGTTTCCGGCACAAGTTCCTTCTCCTTTGTCTTTTCATGATTTGTCACACTGGGCTTTTCAGTTGGCCTGGCTTTAGGTTCGTGTGCTGCTTGTTCAAGGACTGAGGTAGAATTCTTAACTTTTGTGCTGTCTAACCCACTCCATGTTTCCTCTTTTTTGAAAGATTCATCTGCAGCCTTCTCAAGAACCACACTCTTGGAGATCTTTTCCAAGGGCACCTCTTCACTGGGCTTCTTCTCCAAATCTGTTGATGTTGATTCTTTAGATGGTGCTTGGATGTCTTCTGGAGGAGAAAATATTTTTCCCAATCTTTCAGCATTTTGTCGGTTTAACTGATTTACCTTTTCATCAGCTGCTGCCTGCTTCTTATAAACTGATGATTCTGTAAATAGATAGAGTCTATTTGAAGTAAATGGTAATTATGCTGCTAGTAGCAAAAACAAAATGCTACAAAAGAAGGAAAGTTTAGTAAGGAAAAAGTATGGTTAATAGTTGCTGTATAAAATATACTGGCTAAGTAAAAACCATCAGTCGTCAATGTGATTTACTGCATTACTGGAGCCACATATTCTTTGCAGACACAGTACAGGAATAGCATTTGGTGACCTCACCTGTGACATCGAGTGTTTTTTTCTTTTTTTGAGATTTCAGAACTTTAAGACTTATTCTTTGCTTTTCTTTCCCATCTTTTACTTTGTGATCCTTTAGCTGTAAAACAGAAGTAAATTGTTACAAACCTGGAAGAGCACAACATGATCATTTATAATTATTACAGTACAGCTTACACAAGGGTAACCCCAAAAGTAACAAATATATACAATTTTTTTTTAGAACGAACTGCAGCTGTTACTTTCTGAGCATCCCTCATGTAATTTGGCTGACATGGAATTTATTTTGAAAGAACGATCACAGAGTCTTATAATGACTAAACAGCACTTTGGGAAAAAGAGGATGGAGACAAGAACAAAACCTACAATGTATCTATATTTACGGTTAGCAAGGAAATGCTTGGGTCCCTGGAGTTTAGTCCTACGTGGGGGGTTGTGGATGGCTTCACAAGGCCTGGAATCACGGAGGTCACTGTGGGGTCGGATTCTTTGAGTCCAGTGAGCAGCTTTAGCTGAAGGAGCAGTCTGTTAAAAACAAGATGGCATTGCTTGGACAGGTCAGTGCAGATGCAGGTTAAGCAGTCATTTGAGCACAACTAACGTCACACTCTACAGCAAATATAAAAATAACACAAAATGGCTGCAGTGTTAGTGAAGCTCAATATAAGCGCGTTTTAAAGCTTGGCCAGCATAATGCTTACAGGAAAACACAGTGTTACTGTTTATCTCCCTCAAATATTAATGTAATATTCAGAGTGCTCAGGCAGATCAAGCAGCCCAATTAATGCATTATTTACATTTTTGAAGAGATCTTCTCTAAAATTATTATTATTATTTTCACTTGTTTCTCTTGTTCTGAATGCACATCCTGCTCTGTCATAATATGTTCTATTATAACACCAAAAATAAAACATAATATAAGGTTTGTGCAATGAGGAGAGACAGGAACAATAATTAACATTCTCCTGTGATGTAAAATTTTCAGATAATTCTGTTTTCATTTACTATGAAAGGAGAGACGTGTGCAGTTTTTAGGACTAAACTACATATTTCTCTAAAGAAGTTATCAAATGGTGACCATATATTGACACACAGAATGAAACACAATTAGACATCAAAATGTCTTGCTGAAATTAAACGTGCATCTGTTGGCATTGAATGTTAAGGGGATGCTATACTTTCCTTGACTTTTACAAAACCTATTTGAATTCTCTAAGGGAGAACATCTTAAGAATATGGAACTTGTACCTAAAAATGTTAATTTTATAGCTGCATATAGCTGTTGTTCTGCCATATAAAACTTTTTGAATACATATGGTAATGTATAGTACAACATTAATAAAACATTATATAACAGAATGGATTAAAGAAAAAGTGTTGCTGAAAAATAAACAGAAGCTGAGCAAAGCAAAATCAATCTAATTTTGCGCTAGATAGCATTGTTCATGGTCATCCCAAAGTACAGCACATTGGAAGGCCACAGCAGGCCAGGGCTGAAGACTGAATCTACTACAGCTTAGTGGTTGTTAATCCAACTGCTAGATTACTCTTAATGGATACCGTATTACATCACCATTTGCCTTCGTTTGAATATGGGAGCCAAATATTTACAGAATAATGCTGAACAAAACATTCTAAAGTGACACACCTAAGCTACAAGAAAATCACCGCACCATCAAGTGTTGTTCTAGGAGGACATAATTTGGGGTAGAGGGGATAATAATGAATTTTAGTTTGGAGAAATTGTTTAGCATTAATATTTTCTGTCAAGGGTTTGTATAGTAAACATTAACAAACAAAATGATTTTTTCTTTTATTTATTTTAATTAATTTGTTTTGAGAACAATGTGATAGGTGCTATCCAATAGGGTAAAATACTCACATAAATATAAACTTTGTATATACATCGATCAGCCACAACATTAAAACCACTGTTAGGTAACGTGAATGACATTGGTTATCTCATTAAAATTGCACAGGTTAGGATATATTAGGCAGCAAGTGCAAGTCAGTTCTTGAAGATGATGCTTTGGAAGCAGGAAAATTGGACAAGTGTAAGGTTTGAGCAGCTTTGACAAGGGACAAATTGTGATGGCCAGATGATTGAGTCAGAGCATCTCCAAACTGGCAGGTCTTGTGGGGTGCTTCTGGTGTGCGGTGGTTAGTACCAAGCAAAAGTGGTCTAAAGAAAAACAGTCAGTGAACTGGCAAAGAGTCATGGGCCCCCAAGGCTCATTGATATGCATGTAGAGCAAAGGCTAGCCCCAGCTTGCTGCTTATGGGGCTGTATAGCTGCAGAGCAGTGAGTGCCCATGCTGACACTTGTCCACTGCTGAAAGCACCTACTTTGAGCACATGAGCATCAGAACTGCATCACAAAGCAATGGAAGACAAAGGCCTAGTCTGATCAATCATGTTTTGCTTTAGATCATGTGGATGGCTGTGTGTGTTGGTTACATCGGGAAGAGATGGCAGCAGGACACACTATGAGGCTGGATGATGCTTTGGGCAATATTCTGCTGGGAAACCTTGGGTCCTCGTAAAATTCATCTGGATTTTACTTTGACACGTGCAATCTATCTAAAGATTGCTGCAGACCACAAACATACTTTCATGGCAACAGTATTCCTGGATGGTAGTGGCCTCTTGGAGCAAGATAATGTGCCTTGCAACACTGTAAAAATTGTTCAGGAATGGTTTGAGAACCATGCCAAAAAGTACAAGGTGTTGATTTGGCCTCCAAATTCCTCAGATCTCAATCTGATCGAGCATTTGTGGGATGTGAGAGAAAAACAAGTCTGATCTATTGAGGCCCCATTTTGCAACTTATAGGACTTAAATGAGCTGCTACTAATGTCTTGGTGCCACATACCAGAGGACACCTTCAGAGGTCTTGTGGAGTCCTTGCCTTGACATCTCAAAGCTGTTTTGGCAGCCCAAGGGTGGACCTACACAGTATTAGGCAGGTGGTTTTAATGTTGTATATATAAAAACACACATGCGTGTGTTGCTTTTATTGCTGATTCTAAATAAGTCCAGGATTGTGGGTGTATGAGCTATTGTGTCCTTTAGTAGTCTGGTGTCCCATCCAGGTTTAGTTCTTACCTTTTGCCCAAGGTCTGGTTAATTATGACCCTGAATTGAATGCTACGATACACACAGCATACGGTTAGAGAAAAAGGCAGTAAAAAATGCACCCAGCCAACCTTTTTTTTAATTTACATCATTCTCGGGAGGCCATATATCACTCACCCACTGATATGCAAACCTGATAAGAACAGAAATATTTTGCAATAGTTCAGCTGTAAGTAGAAGGCATATCACCATGGCAGTGTATAGATCCACACCTATTTTAAATCCTACCTATTCCCCCAGGATATAGCGGTAAGTGATCACTTGAGCAACAGAAGGAAAATTTTGAAAGGGAAAATCCCTTACCCCAGTGCTGTTAAACCCGAGTCAACATGCGTCATACTGTGAGGGTCACTAATATAGCTGCCCTAACTGGCCTTGCAAGTAAAAATATTAGTCAGTAACATAGGAGTGGCAGTGAGCTTGTGGTGAATTCATTACTGGGCTGGTGGTTGTGAATTTGAAAGGGAAGGAAAAGAAGGAACAACTAAATTGAGTGGCTTTAGGAATCATCCATCTTTTTCATTTTCAAACACAGGTTACTTGTGTGCGTAAAGCCTATCCAGGCATTGTCAAGAGCAAGAGGGGAGCAAGTTGTAGACAAACTGCCAGTCCATTGTAAAGCACAGTCAAACACCAACACTCATTCATGTCAATTAGGAGTTGTTATTAATGTAAAATCCATATTAATGTCATGGAGGAAGTAAAACAGAGCATTGAAACCCAGTAAGAACATACAAAAATGACTAGGACAGAATCTGACCCTGTACTCTGGAGTTGTCGGATAGTAGTCTCTACCCACTACATTACTGCTCTATTAGCTAGAACATTTCCCTAGACATGGAAAATATGAAAAATGTGATAGAAAATACTTTGTAAATCAATGTGTAAAATGTCATATTGAAAAAATAAACAAACATGATAACAAATGTAGCTTAGCTTAGGAAAACAGGGTTATATGACCTGGGATTCTATCAAGGTTGTTTGGTTAGTTAATAACTCAGTTGTCATAATATCTCACTCTAATGGTGTTTTTAAAGTCATCAAGTTACATCTAGGAGGTTATGTACGAAACATGCAGTAGGATGGACTTTGATGTACAACTACATCAGCAGGGTGCATCTAGGGATATCTGGACAGGTGAAATGGAGTTGTTTGGTATTTTCATTAGCCATAATAAAACTGCCAATTGAGTTAAAGAACAACTGATTTTTATATATTTTTTTCCCTGATTGCTTGGTTTTTTGTGTTCCTTTCCCCTCAGCTGTATTTTATAGACTATGTATGTTGTAAATGTTATGATTTGAATAGCTCAAATAAACAGCAGTGTAAATAATGATAGCATTGACAGCTTTCACATGGAATCAAATGTGTGATTGGTTGTAATAATGTATGCTAATGAAAACCTTACCTATCTCACATTTACCACACCTGATTTATCAGATTTAGACCAAACTGGAGTTAAAATACGTCTATATTGGAAATGCAACATCTTGTGTCTTCTAAAGAAGAGTCTAGACCTGGGGGGGCAAGGTCGTTCCTGGAGTGCTGCAGTGGCTGCAGGTTTTTGTTCCAGCTGATTTACTTAATAAGAAGCACTTATTGCTCAAGTAACACTTCTGCTTCATTTTAGTTGTCTCGTTCGTTAAGATTTTGAACCAGTATTGTTTATTTTAGTCTTAAACAGCTGTATTTTGTTTTTAATTGCTCCTTATTAGTAATAAGATGCAAATGACAAAATAAACCAGCATTTCTCCTTTTAGCTGGTTTCCATTTACACCTGTTTGATTTAATTAAACACTTGGAAGGAAAGTGAAGAGAAAAAAAAGTGAAGGACTGAAAATTACTTATCCATTTTAGACTTCAAATCATTTGGATGATATCCTTGAAAGGAAAAAAATCTAGGATATGAGAATGACCTGACATGGCAGATTTAAAGCATTAACAAGCCATGAAATTAAATTATGGGCAAGAATTTTTTACTAATTAAGCAACTGGGTTGGAACAAAAACCTGCAGCCACTGCGGCCCTCTGGGACTGACTTTGCCCACCCCTGGTCTAGACGGCTAACTGCTATTCAATGTAAAATGGTAAACTCTAGACATTATTTGCATTTTAAACTGATGCTGAAGGAGTAACCCTAGTGTCCTAAAGATGGCTGATGACACCTTTTATCAATGATGGCTTCTTTTATATGTTTATGTGTCTTCTGAACCAAGATTTTAAATGTTCTGGGCATTGCTGTGAGTTTCCTCTATGTCCTCTTCTTTCTTTACACCTCCAAAAGAATTACAAATGAGGTTGAGTAGTAACTCTTCTGCATGACTGAACATAGTTGAAATAATGAGTTTTTGTCCCCTGCTTTACAATCAACGCTACTGGGACTAAGCTGAGGTTTCTGTGACTTGGCAAAAAATGGGTTTAGAAAATGACAGAATTAATAAATTTTTAGATATGAAGAAAATAGTACTGTATTAGGATTAAAAATGTGACTCTGGTAGAGTTATGCATTTTTTATCACTTTTGCATTTTTGACATTTTGATGTAGCTGGATTAACTCAGTTGATCCGTACAAAAATGTGCAGCACACACCTCTAAATATAACCCCATGGTATTAGATGAGCTGCTCCTCCACAGATGACACCAGACCTTTTCTAGATAAAAGAATAGAAGGTCAGCTGGAAAGTCTCTGCTGTGAATAAGTTGACAGTAAAAACAGGTGTTCGACTGCTCGGCACTGCTATTCAGCCTGGTATGTCGGAGGGGGTGGGAAAATATTTGATGAAACACTTGACTCATTTTAAATTTTAAAATGTCTCAAGGTCACTGTTTTAAGACCTGTCAGAAGCTCTCAATTGTTAAACTATGGGATTACAATGAATTCAGATATGCAAATTACTTTCAGAATTAAGGACATCCGCACCATTATTTTTGAACACTGTGTCATGCAACTTGTCTTTAAATCTTTTAAAAAACTTCATTCTACATGAAAGCAGATTTTTTGTATGTAATGTTTTTTGCATGTGGCTGTTCGAATCTCTATTATAATTTATAAAATTTTTGTTAAAGGTGGGAGATTATTATATGAAATATTTTTCCACTGTTTTCTGCGAAGTCCAGAAGTTCCAACATCCTGGATTTGAACCCCACAGCCGCTTGTTGTGATGTTTGCACAATCTTCTTGTGTCTGCATGGGTTTTTCCTTTGAGTTTTTTTTACCCACAAACCCAAAAAAGCGTAGATTGGCCTTATGTGAGTATGAGCGCGTATATGAGTGGACTCTGCAATGGACTGGCTCTCCACCTAGAGCTGCTTCCTGCGCTGAACTCCATGCTAACTCAGAAGATTAAGCGGCTTTGAGAATGTGCTATTTTCTCCACAATTAGCAGTTGATCGTAAGCTTCTCTCTGCAACAGGTAAGTACTTTTCTTCATCAGCTTTGTTGAAAGTAGGTCTGTTTTTCTGACTTAATCATACTATTTTCATGTGATTTGTTTAAACAATTTAAATAAATAAACATTGGCTAATCTATTTACAAAACACCATTTCAAACTAAAAATATTCTTTTAAAATGTTAATCCAATGTTTTTTTAACCAAATTCCTTCAAATATTTTAGAATAACAATTGTCAGGAAAGACATACGATCAAATATTATAGCGTTAGAAAAAAAAAAAACAATATTGTTTGCTTCCTACTTGTGCTTCTGCAGGCCAGATCACGTTGTAGTTCAGCGTTAGCAGAGCAGATCAACTGTACTGCAGGCTGCCAGTATTACAGCATGTACTGCAGTAGATATGTGAACAGCCCCTTGGGTAACGAAGATACACTGCTGAGGTACTTGTCATCTGATCTTAGAGGCAGCAGGCAGAGCTTGTCAGCTTTGGCTGCCCATGGCTCTTTCATCACTCATTCTGGATTTCCTATTAAAGATATTAATGAGCTTTGCACCTCGCAACAAGCAATATGCAGAAATCACATTTTTTTATTGGAATGCACAATTCTATGAAATAAACAGCAGCATAAAGTGGAATGATCTAATCTAACTGCAACTGAATGCATTTGTAAAGCAATCCAAAATAATCAAGCCTTTTTATATTTGAATGCCAGCATCACCAAACCAATGTTTTGCCCATTACGTATCACAATTTTTGATATTATTGGTGTAAACCATTTAAAGAGTATTTTTCAAACATAAAAAGTATGAATGTTAACTTAATTGGTGATTGTAAATTTGCAGAGTCCTGAGCAAGTGTCAGTGCAGCCATGTGAGTGCCCTGCAGTGGACCGTTTTCTGTCTTAAATCCAGTGCTGAACAAATACGTTCTGGATGGACAAAAAATACTGAGGACAGGCATAAAACCTCTGACGACTATTTTTCTTTAGTATAAAAAACAACAGTAATCTGAAGGTCATATATACAGGAGGATATATTACTAAAATGGCTTCTTGCTTAAGTTTCAAGCTTATTGGCATTGTAATAGTATTTTAAGATAATTATTAATATAGAACTGTCAGATAAGGATCCAGAAACAGAACCATACAGTAGTGTTTGCTTACATGGCTATTAATTTTTTTTTTTTGTTCTTTATTTTGCCTTACACAATTTCTTATATTAGGAATTTGTTAGTTTTCACATACCCTATGGGGTCAGAGTGCAGGGTCTGCCATTGTACAGCACCCCTGGAGCAATTGCAGGTTAAAGGTCTTGCTCAAGGGCCCAGCAGAGTAGGATCTCTTTTAGCAGTAACGGGGATTTGAGCTGGCAACCTTGCAGATACTGGCACAGATTCTTAGCCTCAGAGCCACCACTCCACCCCTTTATTTATTTGTATAGAGAATATATTAAAACACATCCATTCATCAATGTATTAACTCACTTATCCAGTTCAGGGTCACAGGGAGCTGGACCCTATAAAGAGAAGCATCAGGTACAAAGTAAAAAAACAATCAATAGTGGACACCACTCCATCATGTGGAACCTTTGCATAAACAGCCACAATCACTCTTTGGGACAGTTTAGAGGTGAAAAATAACCTGCTCTGAACATATTTGGGATGTAGGAGGAATATCCACTGAGAAGCATGGAAAACAAGCAAACTCCACACAGGCAGTGATTCAAACCCATGGCTCCAGAGCTGTGAAGTAGTAATGCTAAATACTATGTTAAAACCTTAACCTTATTATCAAGCATTAGTTATCATTTTTATGTTATTGTATTTTCTATCTTTGCATTACATATGTCATATGTTTTCATGAACCGGTATATTCAGAGGGATGCCCAGTTCCCTTAAATTGAACAGTTTTAACATATTTTAACTGAAGAGAAGCCCTGGAATTTATTACTTGTGTTTGCAATGTGATAGACACCGTAAGCTGAAACCATTTGCTAAATAAGTGGAATGCCTTTCTAACCAGGGATGCTGGAGGTCAAAAGCTGCCTGTTTGCCAGCTCAAAAAACTATGCTTTGTCTGTTTAAAGTTATATGCATAAAGCTTTGTTTTATATTATACATAGGCCAAAAACTCTCTGGTGTGGTGAAGATTTAAACAGATGTGTTAACACACATAGAAACTTAATGTCTTAATTTGCTGAATCTGAACAACTTACTACATACACAGAAGTACAGCCAAGTGTCACGTTTTATTATGGCCTAGACTTTCATGCGAGTCTAGATAGAGCTGTAATAAACAGATGAGTGGTAGTTCACCATCCTGCCAAGAGAAGTAGTCTGGGGACACCGTGTCTCCTGTTCTTCATTCCCTAAGCCAACATGTACATTTGAAAATAACATGACATTTTATTATAATGTTGTACTGCTTCTCTACACCTTGTAGTTTTTAAGATTAATTGTCAAATTCAAAATGGAGATTGAGATGTTACTGTGTGATCTTTACCATTACTAAAATTTTTTATGGAGTAAAAGATATTCAGGTGTGTTTTACTAAAGGAGCACATTTACACCTTGGTCCAGAGAATAAACTGGAAAAGAAAAAGCACCACAAGTAACACTATAATGTGAATGAAGGCTTGCAGTGTGCTACAGATGCCTGGTTAAATACTTATTAAAAAAAAGGAATGAATAAACTTCAGTAGAAAAAAACAAACACACATATATTTATATATTATATACTGTATATACATTTGAAATATTTAGAGCTAGTTCTTTCTGTAAGCTTCCATTTAACATACATCATAATAATATATGTGCATTAACATTTGATGGATACATCATATACCATACTAAGGTCAAAAATATGGCATGTTATTTAGTAATTAGTACATTATACAGTATGCCTACTGTACATGTACAGTTTCTGGTACATACATTACATTATTGGCTACATTAAAGCTGTAGACACATTCTTGTTATGGAAATTACACCATATAGTGCTTTGCAAATACAATATAAACTTTACTGCACTTCTTACCTTTTCCATCCGTTTTTTCCATATTGTGTCACTTTTCTCAGAAGCATGTCTTTTCACAGGCTGCTTAGGCCGATTGTCTTTTACTGCTGACACATTTACCATGCTGGGCTTTGGAGGGCATTTTTCTTTGAAAAAATGCTCAGTAATTCTGGATGTTTTAATGGTTTCTCCAACAAAGTTTATAAGCTGCTGGATGCCAAGAACAATTTTTTCGACTCCGTCTAACCTTTTTGTCTGTTGTTCGGATCTTTGATCCATGGAGGACAACAAAGTTGTAATTTCCAAAAAAACGTCTTTAATATCATTTGAGGTCACTTTTTCTTGGGCCTGTTGAATTTGGCTTAGATCCTGTTTGCTTGCTTTCAGTACTTCAACTTCATCTTCAATTACCTCAATATCTTTTGCCATGCTGTCCAACCTGTTGAGCACTTTTTCCTGGATGTTGATAAGCTTGTCCATTTTGCAACCCAGAGTGTCGATCTTGATATCCATGTCATTAAAATTGTCAACAGAGTTATTGATGTTTCTTATAATCTTCTTGCATGTGCTTCCAGTGCTACAGGTGGGTCCATGGTTCTGTATAGCGTTTGGGTCATAGATTTTAGCAAGGGAATTCACAAAAGTAGTACTCTGACTTTCTTTGTTGCTCATAGTGAAAATTTAAAACTGTATTAGCATTCCTTTTAGTAATTAATGAAAGTTAAATTATTTTAAACAACTCTTCTGTTCAAAATGTCATTATTATTTTTTCTGTGGCTCTTTTTTTCTTCATGTAGTTACTTGATCAAAACAGTATTTGCCAGCCAAATAAAACAATAAATACACAAGCTTAAAGCAGTGAGATGGTCTGTTTCTGTTTCTTTCTTTTTCTCTCTTTCTGCATTTCGAAGTTCCTCACCCCCCTGGACCTTGTAGGTATCAAGAATGGAACGCGTTGACCTCCATAAATGCAGACCACACAGTGACGTAAGCAGCAGAATGGACAAGGCCATTTGAGCCCACCAGAATTTGGCAGTGAGAAAGTGACACGATATATGAGAACCTTTGAGTGCTGAGCCATTCTGGCAGCCGCTGCTGCTAGGTGTCAGAAATTGGGGACATACAGATTGCGATGCAGTCTGCTGTTGATAAACATGATAGTTTCTAAATCTGACATTTAAAGTGCTTGCCACGGACCACACATTGCACTGGATTCACAGTTATGTAAACAAAATTATTAAACATTTTCATATACAAATATGAATTTTGTTATTACAAATTTATAAACTTCTTTATGTGTTATATACTTAAACAACATGAGTTTTAATTGAACTGTGAAGCTCTTAGAAAAATAACATGTTCAATTATTAACTTTTAAATGACAAACAGAAACTGAAAACTTCCATGTAGACCCAATAAAGATTTATCTTTCAATTTTGTTTTTGGATTATGCAAGGATGTATGTATAACATTCATATCATATTCCTTCACTTTTGATTTTAATGTAATTACAGTTGATTCCTATTTCAAAATAAAAAACATTCTTTGGTACTTGGTGCTACAGCAGTTGTTCTACACTACTGTTCCATATATAGATCTTCATTTGTATTTGTAGTTTGTATTTGTTCACAAAAAATAAACAAGATAAAATATGGAAATTACAGTTCTTTTGTCCCGAGGCCCCAAATGTAAATTGCTTATGAAAAAAGGATGAATGAACACTAATTATTCTGTTTTTATAGGATTCAATGTAGGTAATTTGGATACAGTATTTGTAAAATATTTGTAAATTTTTCTAACAAAGCAACATGTACAAAACCACCTCATGGATCCAGCATTCTCAGTTCAAATATTTTATTTAGTGATAGTGTGTGTGGAGTCTACATATTGTCCATATGCGTTTTTTCTCCAGTTACTTTGTTTTTCTCCGAAATGCACTGTATTTTCTCCCTGTAGCTGCACTGGGTTTTCCTCTAGGTACTCTGGCCTCCCCCCCAAAACATCCATCCATCCATTTTCCAACCCGCTGAATCCAAACACAGGGTCACGGGGGTCTGCTGGAGCCAATCCCAGCCAACACAGGGCACAAGGCAGGAACCAATCCCGGGCAGGGTGCCAACCCACCGCAGGACACACACAAACACACCCACACACCAAGCACACACTAGGGCCAATTTAGAATCGCCAATCCACCTAACCTGCATGCCTTTGGACTGTGGGAGGAAACCGGAGCGCCCGGAGGAAACCCACGCAGACACGGGGAGAACATGCAAACTCCACGCGGAGGACCCGGGAAGCGAACCCGGGTCCCCAGGTCTCCCAACTGCGAGGCAGCAGTGCTACCCACTGCGCCACTGTGCCGCCCCCCCAAAACATGCCAAAGATTAAAATCTGACCCCAGTACAACTGTGTGTGTGTGTGTGTGTGTGAGTATGATTTTGAAAGTACTCTAAATTGCAAAAGATTGTGAGGCCTCTAAAAGACCCATAAAACAGGCCAGGTCCCTCCCTAACCTACTCTATTAACCGGCTTTGGCGTACATGGGCCTAAGACAGGTTTTGGCTTCAAAAGTTCAAAATATATCATTAATCTCCCAAAAATTACAAAACTACATAAAAGTGCTTCTCAATGGAAAGGAAACCATCAATCTCTGACATGAATCCAACAAGGGCACTTCATAAATGAAGAATTTGTTTTGCACTCAGCAAGAAAAGAAAAAAAATGACAAAAAGGCAAAAGTATTTGCATAAGGAGGCAATCCAGAGCAACAAGTACCAAAACACTATCTAAAGAGCAGAATCCAAAGACAGAAGCACAGACAGAAAATCCAGACAACCTACCAATACTTACAATAAACTCCTACCACCTCAAGGAAGCACTACTGTGTCCTTTCTAGCTGATATAGCTGCTCATGTATAACAAATATTGTTGTTGAATGATAAACCCCTGCAATGAGCTTAGGCTCTTTAAGGTTCAGACCATTCATGTTATTTTAATTTGGATAAATTTGTAAATCCCATAGTCTAGCACCTATATATGCACTGATAAGCCACAACATTAAAAGCACCCGCCTATGGTCCCCCTATTGCTACCAAACCAGCTCTGACCCATCTAGGCATTTACTCCACAAGACCTCTGCAGGTGTCCTGTGGTATCTGGCAATAAGATGTTAGCAGCAGATCATTTAAGTTCTGTAAGTTGCCAGGTGAGGCCTCCAAAAACTGTACTTGTTTTTCCGGCATATCCCACAGATTTTTGATTGGATTTAGATCGTAGCAATTTGGAGGTCAAGTCAACACATTGAACTATTTCTCATGTTCCTCAAATGGTTCCTGAACAATTTTTACAGTGTGGCAAGGTACATGTCCTACTGGAAGAGACTACTACCATCAGGGAATGCTGTTGCCACGAATGGGTGTAAGTGGTCTGCAACAAACTTTAGATAGGATGTCCGTGTCAAAGTAACTTCTGTATGAATGTCAGAAATCAAGGTTTGGGATTACTCAGAGGATCACACTGCCTCCGCCAGCTTGACTTCTTCCCATAGTGCATCCTGTTGCCATCTCTTCTCCAGGTAAAAGATACACATGCACCCATCTGACAACATGATCTAAAAGAAAACATGACTCATCAGACCAGGTTACCTTGTTCCATTGCTCCATGGTCAAGTTCTGATGCTCGCATGCACATTGTAGGCACTGTTAGCAGTGAACAGAATTTGCAAAGCCACTCTGACCAGTCTGCAGTTATGCAGTCCCATAGAAAGCAAACTGTGAGGCATTGTGTATTCTGATGTCTTTCTCTCAAAGAACTTAAAACAAAAAGGTAGTCATTGTTATTAAAGGACAAGTTTGGTATTGTTCATAATAAAAAACATGTATATAAATTAATGTGGTATATAACATTTGTGTATACCAAATTAATATGGTATATATTCATTTGTCATATAAAATTGTGCTTTAAAGAGAAGCATTTTTTACAAATTTTAAAAATACCTTAAAACTTACAGAGTATGTCAATTTTTCAAGACAAAAATGTTACTGGGTATTGATCTGTATCTTGAGATTACATAAATATTGCAAAAATGTTGTTTTAAGAAGGCAAAAAAGCAAACCATTGTTGTGAGATTCAGCCATTTTAAAAGAAGCCCAGTTGTGAGAACTACTTCGCCAGTTACCGTGTTCGTCTTCCAACATGGCAAAATTTCAGCCCCATGGAGACTCCTTGCTGCAGCTTGCAGAAAGCGGTGGATGAACTTGGCCCCAGAACTATGGGTTCACTATCATCACCAACCACCCATTATTGACATTATTGAATGTTGGTTTGCAAATATAAAATGATGTTCCTGTTCTGTGGGCAACTTGATAGTAATAACTGAAAGTGGCACACTTACAGTCACTTTTATTCTTTCACTTTACGGAAATTTATTTCTTTATGTCTCAAAGATTGTGTACTGCCAATAATCTAATAACGCACATGTGGGCTTCGGTGAGGGAGAATATTGAGCAGACATGTAGTATGAAATCAAGAGAAATGAACTGAACAGATAAGTATCCATTCATTCGTCCTTCCATTTACCTAACCCGTTTCTCCAGGGCAGGTTTGTGGGGCAGCTGGCTCCTATACCAGCAAGCATCACACTCAAGGCAGGAGCAATCCCTGGACAGGGTGACAATCCATTGCAGGGCAAACACAAAGAGGCACTTTATCAATGCCAGTTCGCCTACCCTGCATGTGTATGGACTGTGAGAAAAAGGCATGGAACCTGGGAAGAACATGCAGACTACACTTAACACGCACATCTCAGTCTCTTTCACTGCAAGAAAGCATCACTACCAGTGCGCCACCTTGCTACCGAATAAATTTATTATTATTAATTGCTGTCCTCAATGTGTTTTCATCCAATACTATATTCAAAGAAAATAGCTATGGTCATGATGGCATGGCCACTTGATCCTCAGTGATGACCAGCTGGAGGCCAAGACAGCCCTCCACCTCAGCACATAGCAAAAGTGGCCACACAGACACACAAAGAAAAGCTGGATTGATTGGTTGTGGGGTGATGTGCAGGAAGTCAACTCCGTCCCACAAAGATGCCCTGCATTGGAACAAGTGGAAATTGACATACGAAATAGTAGACTGTGTCAATGTGGGACATATATATGACAGGCGCAGTGGTGGCTCTGAGGCTAGGGATCTGCACTGGCAATTGGAAGGTTGCCGGTTCAAGTCCCATAAATGCCAAAAGAGACTCTGCTCTGTTGGGCCCTTGAGCAAGGCCCTTAACCTGCAATTGCTGAGTGCCTTGAGTAGTGAGAAAAGTGCTATATAAATGCAAAGAATTATTACACTAATCTAAGATCAATCTATTCATATATTCTTCTCCACTGTAGGCACAATATTAATGATAACAATAATCAATCCATCTTCATAACCTGCTTATCCAAGGCAGGGTACGGGGGCAACTGAAGCCTATGCCAGCAAGCATCAGGTGCAAGGCAGGAACCTGGAAAAGCCACCAGTCCATCTTAGAGTGAACATCCACACACAATCTCACACACACACACACACACAAACATGGGCCACTTTAGCAGTGCCAATTCAATGCTATTATACTATTTTATTGAACATCTGTTTGTTTTTACAGGCCGTGGCCAAACATAACTGCTGCAGAAACAGAATTTCAGAAGCAAAAGTAGATAGATAGATAGATAGATAGATAGATAGATAGATAGATAGATAGATAGATAGATAGATAGATAGATAGATAGATAGATAGATAGATAGATAGATAGATAGATAGATAGATAGATAGATAGATACTTTATTAATCCCAAAGGGAAATTCACATACTCCAGCAGCAGCATACTGATAAAAAACAATATTAAATTAAAGAGTGATAACAATGCCGGCATACAGACAGACAATAACTTTGTATAATTTTAACGTTTACCCCCCCGGGCGAAATTGAAGAGTCGCATAGTGTGGGGGAGGAACGATCTCCTCAGTCTGTCAGTGGAGCAGGACATTGACAGCAGTCTGTCGCTGAAGCTGCTCCTCTGTCTGGAGATTAAACTGTTTAGTGGATGCAGTGGATTCTCCATTATTGACAGGAGCCTGCTCAGTGCCTGTCGCTCTGCCACGGATGTCAAACTGTCCAGTTCCGTGAATACAATAGAGCCTGCCTTCCTCACCAGTTTGTCCAGGCGTGAGGTGTCCCTTTTCTTAATGCTGCTTCCCCAGCACACCACTGTGCAGAAGAGGGCACTCGCCACAACCGTCTGATAGAACATCTGCAGCATCTTATTGCAGATGTTGAAGGACGCCAGCCTTCTAAGGAAGTATAGTCGGCTCTGCCCTCTCTTACACAGAGCATCAGTATTGGCATCCAGTCCAATTTATCATCCAGCTGCACTCCCAGGTATTTATAGGTTTGCACCCTCTGCACACAGTCACCTCTGATGATCACGGGGTCCATGAAGGGCCTGGTCCTCCTAAAATCCACCACCAGCTCCTTGGTTTTGCTGGTGTTCAGTTGTAGGTGGTTTGAGTCGCACCATTTAACAAAGTCCTTGATTAAGTTCCTATACTCCTCCTCCTGCCCACTCCTGATGCAGCCCACGATAGCAGTGTTGTCAGCGAACTTTTGCACGTGGCAGGACTCCGAGTTGTATTGGAAGTCCGATGTATATAGGCTGAACTGGACCGGAGAAAGTACAGTCCCCTGCGGCGCTCCTGTGTTGCTGACCACAATGTCAGACGTGCAGTTCCCGAGACGCACATACCGAGGTCTGTCTGTAAGATAGTCCACGATCCATGCCACCAGGTATGAATCTACTCCCATCTCTGTCAGCTTGTCCCTAAGGAGCATAGGTTGGATGGTGTTGAAGGTGCTAGAGAAGTCTAGAAACATAATTCTTACAGCACCACTGCCTCTGTCCAAGTGGGAGAGGGATCAGTGTAGCATGTAGATGATGGCATCCTCCGCTCCCACCTTCTCCTGGTATGCGAACTGCAGAGGGTCGAGGGCGTGGTGGACCTGTGGCCTTAGGTGGTGAAGCAGCAGCTGCTCCATGGTCTTCATCACATGTGACATCAAAGCGACAGGCCGGAAGTCGTTCAGCTCACTAGGATGTGATATCTTTGGGACGGGGGTGATGCAAGATGTTTTCCAAAGCCTCGGGACTCTCCCCTGTTCCAGGCTCAGGTTGAAGATGCGCTGTAGAGGACTCCCCAGCTCCAACGCACAGGCCTTCAGTAGTCGTGGCGATACTCCATCTGGACCCGCTGCTTTGCTGGCACAAAGTCTCCTCAGCTTTCTGCTCACCTGCGCTGTTGTAATTGTGGGTTGGGGGAAACTCTCTCCTATGCTGGTATCAGCAGAAGGATGGTTGGCGGGTGCAATACTCTGAGGTGAGAGTGGGTTAGGGTGGTCAAACCTTTTAAAAAAAGTTGTTCATCTGGTTTGCTCTCTCCACATCTCTCTTGATGGTGGCACCCCGCTTCGAGCTGCAGCCAGTGATGATCTTCATCCCATCCCACACTTCCTTCATGCTGTTGTTCTGCAACTTCTGCTCCAGCTTTCTCCTGTACTGCTCCTTCACTGCCCTGAGCTGGACTTGGAGTTTCTTCTGCATGCGCTTGAACTCATGCTGATCACCGCCTTTAAAAGCCCTTTTCTTCTGGTTCAAAAGGCCCTTGATGTCACTTGTAATCCATGGCTTGTTGTTAGCATAGCAGCGTACTGTTCTTACTGGAACTACAATGTCCATACATAAATTGATGTAATTAGTAGTGCAGTCAACAACCTCCTCAATGTTCTCACTATGTGACCCCTGCAGGATATAACAGTCCGTAGTTCCAAAGCAGTCTCTCAGAACCTGCTCTGCATCTGGGGACCACTTCCTGAATGAGCGTGTGGTTGTAGGTAGGACCCTCACTCTTGGTTTGTAGTGAGGCTGAAGCAGAACCAGGTTATGATCTGCTTTCCCAAGTGCAGGCAGCGGGTTGGTGCTGTATGCATCTTTAACGTTTGCATACAGTAGGTCAATATTCCTATTTCCCCGGGTGTTACAATCCACATACTGGAAGAAGGCAGGTAATGTTTTGTTCAGCGTCACATGGTTAAAGTCTCCAGCAATTAGCACAAGTAGGACTATAATCAGAGTATAGCTTGGTGCTAGGGTCTTGTTGGGTTGTCATAACTCCAACCACAACAGTGGAAATGAGTTATTAACTCAAGAAAAAATTACGAAGAATCTGCGATAAAATAATTATTTCTAGTTTCCTTTGTTATCACAAGGATGCCCCATAGATGAGGAAGGCATGTTTTCTTAAACTGAAATCTTTGCTGCTTCAATGTTGACATATTTGGTACGTTTTACTGCTTTGTTACATTTACCTCAGAAGTCAGATGTTGGTCCTGGAAGTGATGTCACATCCGAGCTAACCGTGTTCTGGTAAAACACTTGGAAAATCAATATGGATGTCTCCAAGGAATACCATTGTTGTGCTTTCTCTTTCAGAATACACACAACTATTGAATTATGCAGTATTTTGCCTATCCAAATACTGCAGCAACATATCCACAGATTGAAGTTGGAAAGTAATGTGTGTACAACGGATATAACGAAAAGCAAATAGACAGGAGTGCTAATAAACAGTATATACTATAGCTTTCAACTTGGATTTTGAGGTCAGGGTTGGTGAGGCTCTCCCATCTTTCCAAGTATGAAATCCAACTTGTAGGGCATTCCAGTTGAAACTTTTTATTGAGAACTTAGAAATTTCAGCTTCCCAGTTCAAGTGGAACGCAGCATAAAATGTTTTAATTTAGCTATGGATCAATGTACCCTTTAGCCCTTTTGTAAGCTGAAAGAATAGGCAAGGCATTTTTTAAATTTATAAAAAAAAAACATTTAGTTTTAGAGCACAGTTTTTGGGACAAATTTATATATACTATAGTTGTGAAGAAATAACTGGAAAAAGTGCCAAAGTTATCATTTAACAAATGTTATTATTATTGGTTCTGCCTATGAAAATTTATTTTTGTATTTAGTTGAGCTTAATTTTTTTGAGCTTGTTTAATTTTTAACATTCTTTTAAATCATTTCACACTCATTTTTTATGGCTGTGGTCATACTGGCTTACTGGTCGTGGAATAGTAGTTTAATTTTTGGACTTGAAACCCTAAGGTTGTGGGTTCAAATGACAAAGTCACTGTGACATTGTGCTACCATGAGCAACTCATTTCACCTTTCCATGCTTCAACTGGAAAAAACAAAAGGAATGTGATCAATTGTATCTCAAATGTTGTAAGTTATCTTGGATAAAAGTGTCAGCCAAATAATTTTAATATTGTTTATGATAACAATACCCATTTTTAGTTTAGTGCTTGGTGACGTGTTGTATAAACTTTATTTAAGAGAGTAGTGCGCTACACCTTATATTTTAGCATTGGAATATTTAATACAAAAATTGACTTTCATTAGCATTAAAGGCAGTTCTCCCAGTCAATCCCTCTTCCCCTTTCCCTTTTTGGATGCCTTTCTTGTGGAGGTGTTCAAAACAGCAAACATCTGAACAATAAAGTTGTAAATTTGTTAAAAAGAATTTAGGTTTGTTAAGTTGGACTTGATTGTATGGAACGTTACATGCTTTTAATAAATTCAATAAAAGATATCAATAAAAAAACAGGTTAGCAGGGAAAACCAATAGTTGAAACCAGAAGTCTTGTATATTAATTAGCAATTATGCCAAGTGTGCCAATCAATTTGACCAGCATGCCCCAATGTAGGCCGGTCATAACTTAACTTTCATTTAACAAAGAAATTTGTCTGGTCACAAAACTTTGGAAATTAAGGAGTTAATGGAATTTTTTTGTACCCATGCAGGTTTAAAATGAGGAATAATTATTTTTTCAAGTGATTTATTAGTTTGTAAGGATGTCAATTAATATACACATTGTAGAATATTTTGTCCTGTTGTTAACATAGAACAAGTGGCTGGTTCTCAAAAACTGTGTGAATAAGTAGCTGGCAGCAAGCGAATATGTAGCTAGGAGCGAATAAGGAGCCAGACGGATACGTACATAACTTCAGCTTTGTATTCATTTCAGACTTAAGGGCAAATACTGTTAAACATTAATAATTAGCCCCAAACCGTTTCACAAACTATGTGTGAAAAAGAAAATGATGAGCTGTTTCAGCTTAAAACTCCTGTCAGTTCCTTTTCCTGCTCTTGAAATGGCTGCTGAAGATCATGTGAACAACCAATATACTGTAGTTTGCACACAGAACAGAAAGTTCACACACAAAGCTGCAGCGAGGTGCATACATAAAAACTAGTATGTTTCGTATGCAAAACTGTCATAGTACACACATAAAACAGCATGTCATGCTCACGAAACTGGCATAGTATACATATAAAACAGTACAAGACTGACATGTAATAAATCTAGAGCATGCATAAAACCAATAGAGTTCATACATAAAACTGATATATTACCCACTTTAAACCAGTATAAAACGTGCATGAATTCAGCATAGTACATACACAAAACCACTGCTGTTTAAGCAGACCAGCAGTATGTAAACAAAAAGGAATATATTTTATATGCAAACCAATAGCATACAGTCATATGAAACAGTTTGGGAACCCCTCTCAGCCTGCATAATAATCTACTCTACTTATAACAAAAAAGATAACAGTGGTATGTCTTTCATTTCCTAGGAACATCTGAGTACTGGTGTTTTTTCTGAACAAAGATTTTTAGTGAAGCAGTATTTAGTTGTATCAAATTAAATCAAATGTGAAAAACTGGCTGTGCAAAAATTTGGGTACCCTTGTAATTTTGCTGATTTGAATGCATGTAACTGCTCAATACTGAATACTTGCAACATCAAATTGGTTGGATTAGCTCGTTAAGCCTTGAACTTCATAGACAGGTGTGTCCAATCATGAGAAAAGGTATTTAAGGTGGTCAATTGCAAGTTGTACTTCCCTTTGACTCTCCTCTGAAGAGTGACAGCATGGGATCCTCAAAGCAACTCTCAAAAGATCTGAAAACAAAGATTGTTCAGTATCATAGTTTAGGGGAAGGCTACAAAAAGCTACCTCAGAGGTTTAAACTGTCAGTTTCAACTGTAAGGAATGTAATGAGGAAATGGAAGGCCACAGGCACAGTTGCTGTTAAACCCAGGTCTGGCAGGCCAAGAAAAATACGGGAGCGTCATATGCGCAGGATTGTGAGAATGGTTACAGACAACCCACAGATCACCTCCAAAGACCTGCAAGAACATCTTGCTGCAGATGGTGTATCTGTACATCGTTCTACAATTCAGAGCAATTTGCACAAAGAACATCTGTATGACAGGGTGATGAGAAAGAAGCCCTTTCTGCACTCACGCCACAAACAGAGTCACTTGTTTTATGCAAATGCTCATTTAGACAAGACAGATTCATCTTGGAACAAAGTGCTTTGGACTGATGAGACAAAAATTGAGTTATTTGGTCATAACAAAAAGTGCTTTGCATGGCGGAAGAAGAACACCGCATTCCAAGAAAAACACCTGCTACCTACTGTCAAATTTGGTGGAGGTTCCATCATGCTGTGGGGCTGTGTGGTTAGTTCAGGGACTGCGGAACCTTGTTAAAGTCGAGGGTTGGATGAATTCAACCCAATATCAACAAATTCTTCATGTAAATGTTAAAGCATCAGTCACAAATTTGAAGTTACACAGGGGTTGGGTATTCCAACAAGACAATGACCCAAAACACAGTTCGAAATCTACAAATGCATTCATGCAGAGGGAGAAGCACAATGTTCTGGAATAGGTGTCACAGTCCCGTGACTTATCATTGAAAATCTATGGGATGATTTGAAGCAGGCTGTCCATGCTCGGCTGCCATCAAATTTAACTGAACTGGAGAGATTTTTATGGAGGAATGGTCAATCCAGAATCCAGACACTCATCAAAGGCTGTAGAAGGCATCTAGAGGCTGTTATATTTGCAAAAGGAGGCTTAACTAAGTATTTATATAATATCTCTGTTGGGGTGCCCACATTTATGCACCTGTCTAATTTTGTTATGATGCATATTGCATATTTTCTGTTAATCCAATAAACTTAATATCACTGCTGAAATACTACTGTTTCCATAAGGCATCATATATTAAAAGGAAGTTGCTACTTTGAGAGCTCAGCCAATGATAAACAAAAATCCAAAGAACTAAGAGGGGTTCCCAAACTTTTTCATATGAGTGCAAATTGATACACTTCACTCACAAAACAAAAACAAATACACCTAAACCACTGATCTATAAGTGTCAATCAATACAGTTCATATGAAAACTAGTAGTATACACATTGTGATGAGACAGGTCCATGGCAGCTTGAGTTTTAAGAAAATAAATAAATAAAAGAGCACCCAAGCTTATATGGGACGTAGATGTGTGTGAGTTGTCGTTTGGTGGAGCAACTCTGGGGTGTGAATTGGGGTGATCGGCTGAAAGTGCATTCTCATGCAGATGCACACGGTTCAGTTGCTTGCCTCATCAGCACTCTGAGGTCTATAATTAGCACACCTGCATCCCAAGAAATATAAGAGGAATCTGAGCAGAAATAAAGAAAATGGCAGGATTGGGAGAAGAGTGGAGGCAGTTAGAAAAGTGAGACCCTGGAGAGGAGCATGTGGCTGGTGTTGAAGGTGGGGGCTGAGGGTTGCTCCTGCTGAGTGATCTGGGAGCAGGAGTGACCAAACGCTCCAAGAGGGCTCCTGGGTAAGGCTGAGGAATGGCAGTGGGAGACGAGGGAGAAAGGCTCGGCATGGTGACTCACGGACACCGAAGGACTGGCGACGAGGACCTGAGCCTACTATGAAGGAAAGTAGCACTGCGGCTCATGTTTATTTTAATGGATGGTCAGATTGCTGCCATGGATTTTAACCTTGTTTTTTTGGATGTATTTATTGTTATTTATTGATTTTAAACCTCTTGACATCACATGGTTTTGTGGATTATTTGTTTGTTAATAGATTGGCACTGCACCTTTTAAACACTTTGTATTTTGTTTAAAATAAAACAACTTAAAATAAAAGAATTTAATCACTTTTACACCAGCTCTTGCTGACTGTGTGTTTCCTCATTTGCCTGTGTCATCCTGGTTAAGTTATTGACAGTTTTGGGTTCAAGCTGCTGGGGACTGTGAAGCCAACCTGGACCGTCACACATATGAAACCCGATATAGCTCATACACAAACAGACAGACACAAATCAATATAGTTTATATGAATGAAACCAGTACTGTATGCACACAAACCAATAAAGTATGCATGCAAACTGATACTCATAAACCAATGGTTTGAACATGTAAACCAATAGATTGCACACACTCAAATATATGATTGATGGCCTGTTTGGCCCCTCATACTCAAGTTCTACCCTTTTGCAAGATCTTCCTTTAATCAAAGTTTAGACACAGCTTAATCAGGGAAGACGCCTTACATGTCATGTTCGCGTACATCACTTGCCTGGTAATACTGAACCACTATAGTGACCAAATACACAAAATGACAGTTCCCATGAAATAAAAATATACCAATTGGCTACGCTATGAAGTTATCAAAATAACATAACATATTAAAAAAATCATAATAAATTAAATTCTACAAATAAATTAACAATGTGCTCCTGAAAATGTGTTGAAGGGGTTTAGCGTGTTTTTGAAACAATTAAAGAAAAATATTTACGTTTAGTAGGAAACACAACTTAAAGAAACTTTTAAAATATAAAATAAAAGGAGCAAATGATATCTTACTGTTCAGATTGGTAATAGGAGCAAATAAAAATTTGGCAATTTGGTGGATAAAACATATTTTTTGGGGGAAGAAAAGTGATTGTTGGTGAATAACACACAGAACTACTCATGTATCCATATCACAAGTCCAATGACATAACAATAAAAAATACATTGTAGCTGATGGCACAAAATGTGCTGCTGAGTTGGCAAGGTTTTTGCAGTAGCATGGAACACATTGAGGATGTGGTACTTCAGACCTTACCAGGCCATAATACTAGCCTGTAGAGGATGCTCATATACAGTATGAAGGCTTTATAAGCTTGCTTGGCCTACATTGTCCTGCACGACCTGGCATAAGTACATTCTGAACCAACTAGCTTTACAGTGCTGTGGAAAAAGATCAGCCTCAAAGACACAAAATACATACATAGAAAACCCTACAGAGAATTGAGAAAACAAATACTGATAGGAAAGAAAAAGACTGTTAAAATAATGGAGTCTAGACTTTCCAACAAAAATCAAAAGAACCGATGTTCGTGCCATAGTGATCATGGTGTCACAGAGTAATGTATGCATGCACACACTAGAAGTCACTTTGATATCATGAGACTGACTTTATACAAGACCACTTTTTCACTCAAACACAATTATTACAAATAAATCCCTTGCTCTGATCTTGGCCTGCCCCAAATAAGCATATTGGATCCTCTTCTAAATAATGATCTATGGTTTTGATTTATTTTTTGACCTTTTTTTCTCCTTATTTAGGCCACATGAACCAAAATGATATTAATGATCTAGATACAATAACACACTTTTTTATTTTCCTGCCAGATTAGCTTCAACTTTTCTGTCTATATCGATAAGCATGTCAACAGAATTTATATAACTTTATATCCATACTATATGTGATATATGTGATCAAAGGTTAAAAACTCATTACACAGGTCGATAATTTGGATTTAGGACAGGTACTATGCATTCAGCAGGCTCTCTGCTGAGGCTGAAAACAAACTACTCAGAATACTGCGTACAATGCTAAGATTAAATTGATTATTTTTGTTGGAGATGGAGGCTTTACTTCATTGTTGAAGGTCGCCACGTGTCTTGCTTTAGAAGTCACACTTTATAAGCAACATGTGCAAAAAGGAAGACAATTTCAAGACATCATTTTATCTGATGATTTACCAACAATATACAGAATTTATGAAGTCCATTGGCAGCTAAATTCCCTACCCTACCATACCCTACCATTCCCTACCATATAAGCGGATAATTAAAAAGGGCAGGCTCAGTTATAGGATACACTCTGGACCCCCTGGAGGTAGTAGTGAAGGAGAGAACCATTATGAGCAATGCTGCACATCCTCTCTCTGACACACTAAAAATGAGGACTTTCATTGAATGATTCATTCAGCAGATGTGTGTTAAGAAACACTACTGGGTCTCCTTTATATCATCAGCAATACTCCTGCAAAATGCCTCACTGGGACTGTGACAGCCAAGTCAGAAGGTTTGTTTCTTTTTCATTTTCTTGCTTTTAAGTCATTCTAATGTGTGTTCAGACCAGTGTATGTGTTTATTTATTTATTTACCTATTTATGTATTTATTTATTTAAAGAGTATCTGTAAAAAGCCAAATTTCCCCCAGGAACAAATAAAATTTTCTCTATCTATCTATCTATCTATCTATCTATCTATCTATCTATCTATCTATCTATCTATCTATCTATCTATCTATCTATCTATCTATCTATCTATCTATCTATCTATCTATCTATCTATCTATCTATCTATCTATCTATCTATCTAACCACATGGTATGAATTTAAAAGCATAGCTTAAAAAAATATTTTTTGGATTAGTGTGAATTACTCATTAGAAGTGACCATCCTATGTTTAACTCCAAAATACGAGGGGGGACCCAAAAATAACCGGAAATATTTTTAAAACGTGTTTAATTGAATTTTCTGTACAAACTACAATTAGTCTCCTTCAAAGTACTCTCCATTGGCGGAAATACACTTATCTAACCATTTGTTCCATTGTTCGAAACATTTTTTAAATTCGTCTGAAGTAATGCCCATTAATGCTCTGGTTGTTTCTTGTTTTACCTCTTCGACGTCAGCAAAACGCCTTCCTTTCAAGTCTTTTTTCATCCGAGGGAACACAAAGAAATCACACGGAGCTAAATCCGGTGAGTAGGGTGGGTGGTTCAGGGTTGTCATACCGTTTCAATAACAATAGTTTCTGCAACACTTTTTTTAAGAAGAAAACAAAATTTCACTGCCGAGCGTTGCTCACGATAATCGGCCATCGTAAAAAAACGATGCTTGCACAAAACTACTTTTACAAAAAAATTCACTAAACACAAGCACAACCTTCCAGACTGATGGCACTTGGCAGACTGACTTGTGAGGAGTGTAACTAGATTGCCCTAGCAGTCCAACCACGTACAAGTACCAACCTAATAACAACAAAATTCCGGTTATTTTTGGGTCCCCCCTCGTACACTGTAGAAGAAACTCACCTGGCTGATTGTTATGAGCCATAATCCCATAACTTGACTAGATCACTTGCATCACCCATTGTAAATAGTGTGGCAGATGGCTGAGGTCCATGCCCAGCCGGGATGCCTCTTCGGTATATGTTCAGGGGGAGCAGCCATGGACTTTACAATACCTCCCCCTGGATGCTAGATGGCAGCCCCTCCGGGTTGGAGCTGTGCCTCGGTTTCCCGCAGGGCTCCATTGGAATTGAAGTTGGGTGCAGCCCTGTTGGGTCCCACAGGCGCTGCCAGGGTGTGCTGCAGCTGGGACTCCTGAGCCCTTATGGGCAGTGTATTCGCCACACCCAGAAGTACAGCTGGAACTTGGCAGTCAACCACCTGGAGCACTTCTGTGTGGACTATAAAAGGGGCCAGCAACCACCACTCAAGAAGCCTGAGTCAGGAGGTGGAGGACTACGCTTGCCGGGAGGAGTGGTGGTGAAAGAAAGGAAGAGTCTTTGTGCTTGTGTGTGTGAGCTTTGTGTGCTTTGGGACTGTGTTGTGCCTGTGGGACACGGGGAAGACGTGCCCCACAGGTGAAGAAAAATAAAAGTTCTTGGTTTATTTTAACGTGCCTCCGGTGTGAGTCTGTGTCAGGTCAGGCGCCTTGTTACAATAGGAATACAGCTACAACACACAAAAAACCTTATCCCTTAACATTAGATATTATCAGACCTTTATTCATTAGAATTAGACTTTTACATACACAGCAATTAAAAGATGAACTATTAACAGACTTGATTTGGTTTTGCTTGACAATAACATGTCTAAGCCTAAACACTCCACGCTATTTAAATAGTTTCAATCTGCCTTTTGCTCATGTCTAATAGGAGAAATAATCTTAGTTCAAAATACTCTACAACAGAGAAGATGCTAAATTACTTTATTAGATTGGTAGTCCATTCTCATCATATAATTTTATATACTACACGTAGAGTAACATCATGAAAGTACTCAGTTTTCAGAAGTTAGATATGTTAAGTACTATGACTGTTTTAGTCTTTTCATTATAAATTGCTAGCTTATTCCTAATTAATTATTGCTTCATTGTTGCTTACTTTAATGTGGTAGGTTCCTCTTGTTCCTTATTTTGCATAATTATTGTTAAATTATTTTTCTTAATGGTTCTAAATTTTGTTAAATTAATTCTTACCTAACAAATGTAATATTGTATGTATTGGTGTTTTTAAGTATTTTCGGGGGAGTGGGATGATATGATTTTAAATTTATGTTAGGGCTGGAGTTTAAACTTGTTTTTTCAGGGTAGTTTGTGGCTGGGCTGCACCATGTTGCTTCCTTTTAAGTGTCTCTGTCAGCGTAACACATCAGACAACTCTGGAGCACCTTTAGACAGATGTATATTTTTGAGTCAGCACAGTGTCACTCAGTAATAATACTTACAAACCTTAATCCTGTAAAATGTAAGCAGAGGCAACTTTCACCCAAACTTGATATAAAACCATGATGTATCGAACATCTGCTGTTCTAATTTAAAAATGAAGCTCATGGTGCTTCTTGCCATCTAAGTTACCACTGCTTTAAGCTTGTAGGCAATGATAAGAATAGCAGAAATTGAATCTTACATGGTGTGCAAGAAATTAAGAACAGCATGTACACTGAAATGTGTAAATCATTATAAACGATGTATTATGTTTGGTCTGTGCACTCAATTCCCTACATAAAAATTATACTTTATTAATAAATGCACATTTAAGGCATGTTTTCCAAAAAATTAGCAGAGGCTAATACTTTATTGCATGAAAGAGAAACTTCAGTAAACGAGGTGTACTTTCAAACACTCATTTTGCAATAATTAAAGTTATAATTCTTCCACTCTACTCTTTCTTTTGGGATTGATCAGTCACAATCTTCAAGTCTTTCTGAAGACTGTCAGGCAATTCCAATTTTGCATTCCAGTAAAATATTCATCTTGTTATCTTGGTAGTTTGCTAGGAAATGCTGTACTAGAATGTGAATCCTCATCCTTATGAATTTTCCACTTTAATAACTTTCCTATATAAGGTTTCATTCATTGCTCAGTTCTTTTGTTTGTAAAGTATTATTTAGTAAGTATAGAAGCAAAGGTCTGTGATACGGTTTGCATACAGTGCATCCGGAAAGTATTCACAGCGCATCACTTTTTCCACATTTTGTTATGTTACAGCCTTATTCCAAAATGGATTAAATTCATTTTTTTCCTCAGAATTCTACACACAACACCCCATAATGACAACATGAAAGAAGTTTACTTGAGATTTTTGCAAATTTATTAAAAATAAAAAAATTGAGAAATCACATGTACATAAGTATTCACAGCCTTTGCCGTGAAGCTCGAAATTGAGCTCAGGTGCATCCTGTTTACCCTGATCATCCTTGAGATGTTTCTGCAGCTTAATTGGAATCCACCTGTGGTAAATTCAGTTGATTGGACATGATTTGGAAAGGCACACACCTGTTTATATAAGGTCCCACAGTTGACAGTTCATTTCAGAGCACAAACCAAGCATGAAGTCAAAGGAATTGTCTGTAGACCTCCGAGACAGGATTGTCTCGAGGCACAAATCTGGGGAAGGTTACAGAAAAATTTCTGCTGCTTTGAAGTTCCCAATGAGCACAGTGGCCTCCATCATCCGTAAGTGGAAGAAGTTCGAAAATACTAGGACTCTTCCTAGAGCTTGCCGGGCATCTGAACTGAGCGAGCGGGGGAGAAGGGCCTTAGTCAGGGAGGTGACCAAGAACCCGATGGTCACTCTGTCAGAGCTCCAGAGGTCCTCTGTGGAGAGAGGAGAACCTTCCAGAAGGACAACCATCTCTGCAGCAATCCACCAATCAGGCCTGTATGGTAGAGTGGTCAGACAGAAGCCACTCCTTAGTAAAAGGCACATGGCAGCCCGCCTGGAGTTTGCCAAAAGGCACCTGAAGGACTCTCAGACCATGAGAAAGAAAATTCTCTGGTCTGATGAGACAAAGATTGAACTCTTTGGTGTGAATGCCAGACGTCACGTTTGGAGGAAACCTGGCACCATCCCTACAGTGAAGCATGGTGGTGGCAGCATCATGCTATGGGGATGTTTTTCAGCGGCAGGGACTGGGGGAGTAGTCAGGATAAAGGGAAAGATGACTGCAGCGATGTACAGAGACATCCTGGATGAAAACCTGCTCCAGAGCGCTCTTGACCTCATACTGGGGCGACGGTTCATCTTTCAGCAGGACAACGACCCTAAGTACACAGCCAAGATATCAAAGGAGTGGCTTCAGGACAACTCTGTGAATGTCCTTGAGTGGCCCAGCCAGAGCCCAGACTTGAATCCGATTGAACATCTCTGGAGAGATCTTAAAATGGCTGTGCACCGACGCTTCCCATCCAACCTGATGGAGCTTGAGAGGTGCTGCAAAGAGGAATGGGCGAAACTGGCCAAGGATAGGTGTGCCATGCTTGTGGCATCATATTCAAAAAGACTTGAGGCTGTAATTGCCTCCAAAGGTGCATCGACAAAGTATTGAGCAAAGGCTGTGAATACTTATGTACATGTGCTTTCTCAGTTTTTTTATTTTTAATAAATTTGCAAAAATCTCAAGTAAACTTTTTTCATGTTGTCATTATGGGGTGTTGTGTGCAGAATTCTGAGGAAAAAAATGAATTTAATCCATTTTGGAATAAGGCTGTAACATAACAAAATGTGGAAAAAGTGATGCGTTGTGAATACTTTCCGGATGCACTGTATTTGTAGTTGGAAATCCACAAAGGAAGAAAATGAGTCACATATCTTGAAACAGTTTTTTTATTCTTAAGCCTTCAATTCCTATCAGGCAATATATAGCAAATAACGAGGGTAGGGTTTGTAGATGTAGTTTAATGAGGTGGAGTTCAGAGGGTGTTGGTCATAAAGTCTTTATTTATTATATACATGTTCTTCTTTTCAAGCCAGAGAAACTTCTTCTTGGTCACTCTTCTATCGATGAAACATCAGTAAAGTGAAGAACAGATTGTTGTCATCGGCATAGTTTCATTCATCTCTCTCAAGGAACTCTGCATTTCTATGAGAGTGCTCAGAAAATTATGGGATCAATTCTGACTAAGAAACACATTTCCATGTTGCTCAGTTTGTCTTGACAGGCAGGATGTTTCCATTTCTTAATGTTTTGACTATGCTTTATACACCTCTGCAGATCAATGCTTACTCATAATTCAGGCAGAAATGTTTTTGATTTTCATGAAACACTTGTACTCCAGTAAGCACTGTCTAGACTTTATCTGGACACGAGTATTTTGTATTACCAGCTGAAGTAAATCCAACTAGACTCCATTATGTTTTGGAGAGATCGTAAAAGTGAAATGTGCTGCACCCAAAATCATTTTGGACTTTCATAGTAAAGAGGATGAAATATCATCAATTTAGAACATTTGAAGGTTTTTGCACTACAATTAATTTACCTGATATCCAAAATTTGCATTTAATCTAATAACAAATTGTTAAGATAATGACATAAAATAACATATACTGGAAATAAACTTGAAGGTGCAGGGAAATATTCTGTACGATTTTCTTCATACTCCAGTGTACACACTGTCACACACGTGCGCTTAGGAGACTGTCAACAAGCCCAGAGGTGAGTGAAGTTATAACAGACGAAGGGTTGTTTGATGGTATTGATGCCTCTCTCTCTAAATTTCCAGAACCAAAGAAGACAAATAATCACTCACCAACAACAGTTCACATTCCAGAAAATGGCTGTCCATCCACTACCTCATGTTTCCTGTCACATCCGTCTTTTCTTGATGACATCACTTCTGGTTACCCATTGATGACGCCACTTCCGGCTCCCAATGATGACGGCACTTCCGTTCCTCCATTGATGCTGTCACTTCCGGCTTCCGATGATGACGTCACTTCCGGTCCTCCATTGATGACGTCACTTCCCTTTTGATCATTAACAGCAGCCATGTTCTTGTATAAAAGCAACCCTCAATCCTCTGTATTTTGGCAACTGTTTTGAATTTTTTCTACATTTTGACCAAAATTGCTAGCCACGACAGCAATATACGGGGCCAATCCCCAACTCTTTATAGTTGTTTTGTGACTTCTTATCACAACACCTTTTTTCATAGGAGAGAGAAGTCATTCCCATAGGTAAGACTATTTTGTGGAAGTCAGTCTTGTAAAGGCGAAATGAAAAGTGAATGATTACACCATTGCATGAATAAGCACCTTATACAATATTTATTTTTGTGGTGGAAAGAAACATACATTTGTGCATTCCCTCAAAGCCCGTGTTTATAAAACAGCTATAGAGTTAACTATAAATCTAGCTCTCCATTTATACATTTCAAAATAAAATATTGACTATAAAAATCATGCTATTTTATATAGCTCTATACTTAGCGTACATCACTAGATTACAATTTACATTTTGCATTAACATCTTGTTGCATCCACTTCCAACACAACTATTGCTCTAGGTGACCCTAACAATAAACTACCTCATGACATCAGGTGTGGCCCCGTTGTCATGTAATGAACCCTATGCAGCTGTCTTCACCCCTTGTGTCATGGGCCAGCCCTCCATTTAGACAAATTTAGGCAAATAATATCACATTTATTTCTTCCATCTAGCAACTAGTCTTAGAGATGTATAATTCAAGTTGCACTCCCATATGGATTCTGTGGACTTTTGTGAGGCCTATATCCTGTAGTAATTAAAATTTGTGCTGTCTTTGCATTCAAAGCTGACTTGCTGCTTTTAAAACTAAATGTTCTGTCATAGGCCTTGCTAAAGGTGTTTTACATTGTAATTTGTTTAAAGTTTCACTTGTATACATTTCACACTTCAAAACACACACATTGTTACATGTCTGTTGCATCGATAAGTGTGATAAACAGATTATAATCCTAATTTAACTTTGCACATCCCAAAATTATCCTATTTAAGTGATAGAAGAATATTGACATCTGAAATCCAACTAAACTTCTTATGAATATTCACACTGAGATCTCTTATTATTCTGCCCTAGAACATAAACTGTCAGTCAGTCAGTCATTCTCCAACCCGCTATATCCTAACACAGGGTCATGGGGGTCTGCTGGAGCCAATCCCAGCCAACACAGGGCGCAAGGCAGGAATAAATCCCCGGGCAGGGTGCCAGCCCACCGCAGGGCACACACACACACACCCACACACCAAGCACACACTAGGGACAATTTAGGATCGCCAATGCACCTAACCTGCATGTCTTTGGACTGTGGAAGGAAACCGGAGCACCCGGATGAAACCCACGCAGACACGGGGAGAACATGCAAACTCCATGCAGGGAGGACATGGGAAGCGAACCCAGGTCTCCTTACTGCGAGGCAGCAGTGCTACCACTGCGCCACCATGCCACCCAGCATAAACTGTGATAATTATTTATAAAGATCTTAACATAATATAACATTGTCAGAGCCACTTGATCCAGTTCACAGTTGCAGCTGGGCAAACTTTAATTAAGCGTGTCAGGAATAAGACAGGAGCCAGACAGTGCGCTGTTTCATTGTAGGTCATTTTTGGGAAAATGTCAGAGAAGTCTACAAAGATATATGGATCTGTGCAAACTCTGCATGGTCAACAACTGCCCATGGAATCTGGTCACAGGTCAATAAAAACTGTTTGTACTGTATGTTGTAACGACAATAAATTAAAACAGTTCACAGGAAGGCACACTCTTACCCATAACAGACCACAATACCACCCATTTACAAATTAACCTAACTTGAAAGTATTTTGGATGTGGTAGGGATACTCACATGAAAAGAAAAGCCCACATGGGGACACATGGAAAGGTGAAACACCACACAGACATTTACCAAGATGTGATCTGAAGCCAATCTTCTTAGTTGTGAAGCAGCAGGGCCCTGATAAGGTCTATTTAATTTTATTTTAACTTATTTATAAAGTGGGCACCTTGTTAGATGAATACCTACTGTAGTATAAGATCTTGTTGAATTGAGAGATTCAATTCAATGTGGGGTGAGTAACCAGACATATAGGTTCTTAGGGTCAGTATTGTCACATGTACAACATTCGGTGAAATTCTTATTTACTGTCACACATGTGTATCTGGGAGGCAACCTCAGGATTCATTTAATAGCTGCTACACTTCGATCCAGAGGGTGGCGCTGTTGCCTAATGCTTTTCTTCTTTCTTCCACTGCAGAAAGGATGATTGACAGCTCTTCTTTCTCTGACATCACTTTCAGTTTCCACTGTCCTGAACTCCACCCCTTCCTGCATCCAGACTTTATAACCGGCAACAACGCCATCTTGGGATCAACACTACAGAGTAATGGGAATTGTGGAAGAGAGGTGAAAAAGGGAGTGCAGGGAGGGTGGAATGGGTGGAGAAGAGTGTCAGGAGTAATTTGTGACAGATGGGTATCAGCAAGAGTGAAAGGGAAGGTCTACAGGACGATAGTGAGGCCAGCTTTGGTATATGGGTTGGAGACGGTGGCACTGACCAGAAAGCAGGAGACAGAGCTGGAGGTAGTAGAGTTAAAGATGGTAAGATTTGCACTGGGTGTGACGAGGATGGATAGGATTAGAAATGAGTACATTAGAGGGTCAGCTCAATTTGGACGGTTGAGAGACAAAATCAGAGAGGTGAGATTGCGTTGGTTTGGACATGTGCAGAGGAGAGATGCTGGGTATATTGGGAGAAGGATGCTAAGGATAGAGCTGCCAGGAAAGAGGAAAAGAGGAAGGCCTAAGCAAAAGTTTATGGATGTGGTGAGAGAGGACATGCAGGTTATGGATGTAACAAAGCAAAATGCAGAGGACAGAATGATATGGAAGAAGATAATCTGCTGTGGCAACCCCTAACAGGAGCAGCAGAAAGAAGAAGAAGAACAATGCCGTCTTGGAACACATTCTGAAGAAGGCTCCTATCTGAACAAGACGACTCTTGCATAATTGCAACCTATCTTTGTGTTTTGATCCATCACAATATATGAGGATTACAATGGTGCCTCTTCCTGACATGTTCTCAAGTTTTAATTACACTTGCATATGAAAGGAGAGGCACAGGCATTGCCTGTGTGAGAAAGCGTAAAGGTCTAATGGTAAAAGGTGATATATGTATCACCCTTAAATGTTTTGAATATAGTACAGTATTCTTATGGTTTTCTTCTTGTGGAAAAATTCAAATTGCAACATATTACTCCAGAGACAGTAAGACCAAACCCAGGGCTACTTGGGGACATTGTAAAAACACAGAGGGAAATTCTTGATTAAATACAAGGTTAATATTGGTTTGTGCAGTAACAATTTTTTTGAAAAGTCTTGCTTCCTGAAAAGTGCTGATTGGTATTGGGTATGCAAAATATAGTTTTGGTTTTACTGCATCACGTAGGAACTCTGTGAAATAGACATTTATATGTTTACTGAGAATAACGTATTTAGCCACATTTATGTTTCGCATAAGCTATTAAATTCAGCAGAATTAAAAGTGTTTTGTTCCTGACTGTCTTTTGTATTCAATATCTGGTGCATCACATTGCAGTGTCCAACAGTAGTCAGCAAGCATTCATGGATTCCAGTTGCCCTGGTATCGTTTCTCCATCGTAGCAATGTCCTGGTGAAATCTTTCATCATGTTCATCACTGACAGCACTGAGATTTGCAGGGAAGAAGTCCAAGTGTTAGTGGAGGAAATGAATCTTGAGTGATATGTTGCACTTCATTCTCTTGTATGCTTTTAGAAGTTTGGCTGTCCCATTCACAGATGAAACAACAGTACTTTGTATAGCCGAGCTGCAGTCCTAGTAACAGAGCAACGACTTTAAGATCTCCACAGATATTCCAGTTGTACCTGCTATACTGGACATGCTTCAGCAACAGTTCCATATTCTCTTACTGTATGTTTCTTTCATGTGTGCTGCATAGCCAACAGGTACTGAAGGATAAACATTGCCATCGTGTAGCAGAACAGCTTTCAGGCTTAACATTGATGAATCAACGAAGAGACGCTACTCTTCCGGTTTGTGATCACAACCCAAGGCAGAGAACAATCCTTCAGTGTCACAACAGAAGCAGAGACTGTCGACTTGTGCAAAAAATTTGGTTATATCATGATGCCAGCCTCGAAACACAGAAATTTTTGTACCTGGTGACAGCAAACACCATTCCTGCAGTCTCAAACCCAGCAGCTCGACTTTTGCTTCTGACAGACCCAAATCTCTGACTAAATTGTTCAATTCTGACTGTGTTATCAGATGTGGATCGCCTGATGAGCACTGTTCAAAATCCGGGTCAATGTCACTGTCAGTACCCTGCATTTCAGTTTCTTCATTTGGTTCGTCTAAGGTCTGATCCTCTGGTGGTTTCGGAATTGGAAGACTGTCATCATGTGGCACGGGTCTCATTGCTGAAGGCAGATTAGGGTATTCAATTGACTTCTTGTTTTTGGCAGAGAAACCAGACACATTAGTCAAACAGAAGTAGCAGTCCGTTACATGGTCTTTCTGTTCTCACCATATCATCGGAACAGCAAACGGCATCATCTTTTGAGTGCCTCTGAGCCAGGCTGTTGGACTGACAGCACATGTCGCACAGCAAATGTGAGTTGCCCATTCCTTGTCTTGATCACCAGTTTTGCAGCTGAAATACAGATGATAAGCTTTCTTCACAAGAGCAGTCATCCAACGTCTCTGAGGCGCAAGTGTATATTCGCCACAGATATAGCAGAATGTATTGCAGCTGTTATGACATTGACGAGACATATCGCCCGACACCAAAACATCTATAGCATCAAGCTTACTTACTGTTATATTGCTACAGATACTATACTTTACTATACTGATACTATACATACACACTTACTATCTGTATTAACCAAATGAGCAGGATCGGTGTATGCAAGCCACCTATAGCATGCTGAGACAGCGTCAAACTCGTTCAGACCTGCCCAGGCATGCCCAGGATGTCAACTTCCACAGAACAGCTTCCAACCTGACCTGATTCCATACCTGGACATGCCCAGGCTGCACAAACCGTTGTTGATAAGTCACTTATGGGAGAGAAAATATTTGGATACAAATATAAGAAAAAATCATGACAAAACTGAAGATTTCTCTGAAATGGTATGTGATGGGTAAATTTTGATGTGATATTCGTGATCAGCATCCAAAAATCTATAAGAAACATCCAAGAGTGTTCAAGAAGTAAAAACTTTGTTGTGCAGTGTAATCAAATACAGACTTAACCTGGTTAAAAGGCAAGCATGCTAACTATGACACCACCATAGTGCTGTTCCTGTGTTGATAGGTCACAGTAGAATTTCTTTAACATTTGCTCCAACCATGAGTTAACCCTATCAATCCTCCAGGAGTTACTGTATATGCCAAAACATTGACTTATGGTAAAAAATACCAGGGTGCCAAATTTTAAATTTACAGCTTGAAAAACAAAATGGTGCATAAAGAACAAACAGACAGGCTGTGCTTTATACATACAGACCTTCCCTTAATTACAAACAAGCACTTTACAAACATTCTGGTATACAAAGGACGTTATTTAAGACCACTTTTCTGATCACATTCAAAAGCATTCCAAGTGCACATCGATGCAGCCTGCGGAAACTAGAGGGACTGCAGGTTGGTGACACATCCCAGTCACAGTCATTTACAAAGCTTGATACTATGTTCATGTCCTATTTTTTAATCAACTTGTCACATGTGCTATTTACATGTTTTCTCACATTATCATGAACATCATGGCTCAGAAAAAGATTTTGAAATAGCTGGAAAAGTCAAGAAAGATCAAAAGGCCAGCCTTTTTGGAAAGATAAAGTGATAAAGCACTGGTAAACAGCCTTATTCTCCACCGACATACAAAATTTTCAGTCCGCCTCCATTTTAATTGACACTCCATCCTTGTGACACTCTACCTATTCAGCAATTACAAAGCTATTAAAACTACAGTTATTCCTACTTCATAATTTTTTATATAAAATGTAGTCAAGATTTTCACTTATGATAACTTCATTTAATAGTAGTCTGGTTACATTTTTAGTACCAGTTCTATCAATTATTATTTATACAGACCCTGAGCATTATGCAACATTTTTTTAAGGAAGAAATGTATCTAAAGGTATTATGTTTCATTTGCGAGACATAATATTTAAACTGGCCCTCACATTCAGAACCAAAAATAACACCCATGACTAGCAGTAGGTAGCAAGTAACCACTTCACTAACATACCACTGCTGTCAGCCAGTTGCATAAATCAAGGGAAGCTTCTGCCAAACAGTGTTCACTCCAGTTAAACTGAGATGGCAAAGTATGGGGATTTCCTTTTCAAATATTTTAGAACAACCCTCATTGTGTGTATTGCAGACCATCCCTGCTCTCCATCATTGTCAGTAATGAACTTCTTTTCACCTTCCCCAAAATTAGTTGAGTTTCTCACTTATTTCTAAATAAAAAAAATCCAATTTGCTTATTGGTGTACAAAAAGTACTGCCAATTAATGAGACTGAATATAAAAACTGAAATCCTTGAGCTGAAAAAAAAACATCAAATGACTCAATGCCATCCGTTGATGTTGTCTGGTGTCTCTACATTTCATTGCCCTCCTCTCCACTTAGCAGTGTGTGTTTATAAGTATTGCAAGTATTGATACTGTAAAATGGCCTTAACAATTTTTTTGTGATTTTTAAAAACTACATGGGAGTTCTACAACTCAGGCTAAAAAAATAAAGTCTATAAAGTCTATGCCCACCCTAAGAAATCTGACATGATTTTTCCAAATGCTTGAGAGTAATTCATTTAGTAAAAACTACCTTCTCTTTTAGAGAAAGAAAGGCAACGGGGTGCTGCCAAATGATTGCAGGACTGCCCACTGGGTATCAGTAACAATTTTCTCATTCTGAAAGAAGGGATCAAGGTGCCTGCTCACAAGAGAGAAAGGCATTACAAAAGACTAGCAGTTGACCACTAAAAGTCACAGTGGATCCTGATCATTATGATGTCTCAATTCTTGATTAGTAATCCTACAGAAGAAAAACTTATTCCAACATAGCAGACATAGATGAGTTTCTTTCTGCTTGTTGTGTCACTTACCTGTATGCATCTAAATTGTGTTTTATACAGTTTTGGGTAAGACATCTATGCTGTGTGCATGCCCAGTACAAGAGGATGACCATATAATATATGTTTTTGATCATTTTAGTGTGGACAAAGATACTTTCATAAATATGGAAATGTTAGGGTGGGTGGGGGTCACTTTCATTTAAAAACACAATTTTTAAATGAAAATGTAGTAGTGTGGACATGCCCTAAGTAATACAGTATAATTTTCTTTACGTGTGGGTTCCCTTTCCTATTAAAGAAATCACTAATATTTTTAGCTATTAAGAGGTCTCAAATCATCATTTAACATTTCATATGTATAAATTCTGAGACACTGTGATTAATTTTGTTTTTGATTTTCTGATCCATGACAGAGAGCACAGGTGGCTAGAGTACACATATGTGATAATCTGGTGTAACTTATGTTTCCACTTCTACAGTTATGAAAAATTTTGTCATTAAATATGTATCAATGAAATGTTCATGATAAAGTACATGTGACATGTGTATGAGTGCGACTTTAAATTGGAGGAAAACATTAAGATTACTGCATTAAATTTGACAACCATTTGATGACTGGTCCTTGCAGTGAACTAGAAAACAGTATGTACATGTCTTCATTCTTCATCTGACTTCTTTAAGGCCTTCCAGTAGCAACATGAGGTAAGTGAGTGTCATGGAACTATAAGCTCCAGATATATGTTGTGTGCGCAGGATCTAACTTTATGGGAAGCAGAGTTAAGGAGGTTTTCTGACAGACTAATTAGTGCTTCTGTGATGAGAGCTTCCCCATGTCTATCTAAGAGATTTTCTTTTGTCCAGATATCTTCTCTTCTAGAGTGGACAAATATAAAGTTTGTTGACAGGAGCAAGTGTGAATATGCCGGAAACTCCTTGCTAAACCCTGTGCACATCAGCCGTAAAGGGAATTACCATCGGCAGCTGCAACTGAGTGACAACTTCCCCAGATGGACCCCTGGTGTACTGAAAAGCCCTATTTAGGGATCTCACTGTTCATCTCAGTGTATGAAGGGTCTATAATAGGTAATCCAAAAATAGATCTCTCAGAAGTAGTGGAAAAATCCCACACCTGCAGGGACATTCCATTTTGTTACCAAATCAAAATAAAAAAGACGATTTCAATTAAGATTTCCATTACAAGGGACTCCTTAAAGTAAATGGTTGAATAGGCTAACTCTGAAGGAAAACAACAGCTCTTGTAATAGACGAGTAGGCACAATGTTACCCCAGATCTCCATATGAGAGAAGAATTCCAGTCAGTGGAAATAGTGAGTCTTGGTTGCTACAGAAGGTTCCACTAAACAAAGGGAACATAGGCTATAGTGTACAGTGATCCGTCCTCCTGCGTTAAAGAACCCCCAGCGAAAGGTGAAAATCCACGAAGTAAAAACCATATGTTTATATGTTTATTTTTATATTGTCACGCTTGGGTGACAGATTTGCACAGAAACACAGGAGGTTGTAAAGAGACAGGAACTTTATTCAAACACTGCAAACAAACATTTGTCTCTTTTTCAAAAGTTTAAACTGTGCTCCATGACAAGACAGAGATGACAGTTCCGTCTCACAATTAAAAGAATGCAAATATTTCTTCCTCTTCAAAAGAGTGCGCGTCAGGAGCAGAGAATATCAGAGAGAGAGAGAGAAAAGCAAACAATCAAAAATCAATAGGTGCTGTTCGAGCTTTTAAGTATGCAAAGCACCATGTGGGAAGCATATCGCTTGACAAAGCAGGCGCAAGTAAGCCCAGCCTGGAAGGGAGCAATGTGAAGGTAGTCTTTCTGCATTTTTCAGACAAGCGTCCGTATCCTCTAGGGGTGCAAACAGCCCCCCTGCTCACGCCCCCTCCGTCAGGAGCAGAGAATGTCAGAGCAAGAGAGAGAGAGAGAGAGAAAAGCAAACAATCAAAAATCAATACGTGCTGTTTGGGCTTTTAAGTATGCGAAGCACCGTGCAGGAAGCATATCGTGCAAGAAAGTAACAAGTAAGCCCAGCAAGGAAGGGAGCAATGTGAAGGTAGTCTTTCAGCGTTTTTTGAGGAGCATCCGTTTTCTCTAGGGGTGCAAACAGCCCCTCTGCTCACAATATATTTGAGGAGTTTTATTTAATACATAATACGTGCTCTGATTGGGTAGCTTCTCAGCCATCTGCCAATAGGGTCCCTTGTATGAAATCAACTAGGCAAACCAACTGAGGAAGCATGTACCAGAAATTAAAAGACCCATTGTCCACTGAAACCCACGAACCAGCGAAAAATCCGCAATATATATTTAAATATGCTTACATATAAAATCCGCGATAGACTGAAGCCGCAAAAGTCGAAGCACGATATAGCGAGGGATTACTGTATTGTTTTTCGGAAAGAGAACACCCAGTATGGCAAGCATCTTCCTACTGCTGGCTTCACAATGAAGAAAAAAAAACACTTGCTTCTGTAAGCCCTTAATATTCTGAATCCTTCTTGTCAGAACATCACTACATCGCTCTGATGATGCCTATGCTGCAACCTTCAACAATCTTAAAAAGATCACTTGTGTCTAGCACCGGATGAAATACTTAACCGGATTCCAAAAAGTAACAAATTATATCTGGTCATATTTTATTGATACAGGAGAGAAACAAGCAACTTTGAAGTGGAGAAACTGGATGTCAGCTCTAAAGGCATCAGGCTGCTTATTCACTGTGGCACCCACAAGCTTTCTATACAGTAACCAAGAAAAATATTTCCATAAAAAGACAAATACAAAACTATTTACTGTATCCTAAGTAAAAGCTATGGTATCTTACTGACTACATCATAGCTAAACCAAATGAACCTAAAGTTGTCTTACTCATCCTTGCATTGTAGGGCAGGGGTTGTTGGACAGAAAAGAAAGTAGACAAATATAGTAAGCAGAAAGTAAAACATATATTTAAGAACCTTGACTGCTCCAAGGTCTCTAAATAACATAAAAATTTCCATCAGCGAAAGCACTGAAGGAATTAATTTCAGGATATGTATGATGGATAAGAAAAGTTTCCCAGCTCACATCGTAATGCAGCTTCCCAAACCATTACATACAGGACTAAGAACTACTAATTCTTCTCTCCTGAGAACACTAGAACTCTTTTTTTGGAAGTTAGGTGTGAACAACACAGAATAGCACTTACTGTACTAGTCCTTCTTAACAAGCAGTTAAGGAGCAAGACCAAGGTCTATGAAACAATTCTTCAAATCCTGCAGGATTAATGTCAGATTATAAAGGATTAACAAATATATGCAAGAAGATGGATTTATTAAAAAATATTAAAAACTCAGATAGTTCCACCACAGTCTTTATCAAAAATGAAAATGGAGCACATCACATTAAAGGCCTGTATGGAGCTTATCATCCAATGTCCTATCTATTCTGGCCTAGTGAACCCAGTAGTAATAATAATAATAATACATTTGTATTTTTATATAGCACATTTGCTATGATTAGAGTGCTTCACAAATAATTAAATGGGTATGCTGTAGCTGGATCAAAATCAAGGAAAAAAATGCTTGAGAAAAACAAATATCAAACATTAAACACAAGGTAAATACATAAATTCAGTACATGGAAAACAATATTCTGAATTCATATAAGGAAACAGGAAAAAAGAACAAAATGCTAGAAGAAACATAAACAAATCAATTTGGTAAGCTTCCATATAAAACTGTAAATGTTGATCTTAAAAATCATCCTTAAAAATGATGGTCTGGGAAAGAGAACTTAACTGAATTAGAAGTTCAGTCAGATCACTTAAAATGCCTATCGTATTTTGGGACGCAACAGAGAAAAATGGGAGAAGAACAGATTTTCTTAATAGTTTTAGTGCCAAACACTTGAAGGAAAATAGACATTTAAATGGTACACATATGATTTTTAGAACATATTTAAAATTGTTCTCCAGGAATCCTGCCCTAAGTATACAGGTAAGATGCAGAAATGTTTGATGCACACAAAAAGTAAAACATTTATGACAATTTCTTTCATTTCAAGCAGTACAAAAATGTTTATTGAAAGTGCCAAACCAAAAACTCACACTAACACAATGTAACAGATATAGAACCATAGATTCTGCACTTTGTTTACGACTCCCTAATGAATAAAATACATTCAATATTAATTACCTACTATGCTAAAGTTATAATCTGTGTTATTTCCTGATGAGGTAATTTTTCAACTTGCCTACACCAAAAACACTTTTTGCAACATACCTATTCAGTCTATTTTTCTTTTTGACCAACCTACAAATATTATCAAAGCCACATCTCAGCATTTAAATTGTGGCTGAAGACTCATTATTTTAGCACAGCATACAGTACTTTTATTAGAGCTGCTGCTAAATTTGTTACATATTACTTTCAAACATTGCGTTTAACATAATTGTAGTAATTATTTTGGGGTCCCCATTACTAAGTAAGATTTTGTAATATCATATTTCTCTTCTCTATGGCCATGTTGGTACTTAGTCTGCCTTGGAGAGGATGTGTTGTAGCCTATGATCGGTCTATTTTCTATCCAAATTAAATTTTTGTTGCTTTCCTACTGAACTCTTACTCCTCCAGAATATGGTTGACTTAGGAACGTTTGAATTTGAACGGTGTATTTAGGAATATTATCAAGTGTGCAGGTGTAGTGTCTGTCTTTTTGCAACCTGTTTGAAGAGTACACATTGGTGGCATTAACCTGTTTCTTATCTGTCCTTAGAACTGGAAAAACCTAAGGGCAGATGCCTACACAAGGGAGCCATTTTTTCTTAAGAATGTACACTAGTGTTGACCTACAATTTGCTCACTGGTTACTTTTTTCATAAATCACTTCTTAACACTAACTTAGCAGTCACCATTTGATAATAGCCATATGATATCAGTCCTGTAGAGATCAACCAATAGTGTACCAATAATATTAACAGAACTGTCTGTGGGGAGTATAATGTTGGGAGCACCCCAGGGAAACTGTGCCAGGTAAACCCCCCCACACTCCACAATTGCAATCCCTTTTCACACACCCATAATGTTAAAACGGTTCTGCCAGAATGAAAATAGCAGAAAAAAACAAAGTACTGTATGTCAATGGTCAGGAGAGGTGGACAACTCATGGTCAAAAGTACAGAAAATAGATCAGCACCAAAAAAGCAGGCAAATCAGACTCGTAATCTTAAAACACATACCAAGTCCTAATTCTCTAGAAGTCTGTAAAATAGCTAACACACAAAGATCTTTAAGTATTGAATCCAGAATCGTGGAAAAAGGCAGCAGTATGCCACCATCTTCAATACTTTGTGGGAAATTATATCAGGAGTAATAATTAGTGATGAGCAAAAGCAGGCAAATGTCAATTTACATACAATTTTGTGAAATTGACACTAAAATTTGTTTTGTACTTGATTTCATAATTGTCAAATGAAAAACTGACCAAAGAGTTTTTAGGGGTGATGGATATTAAAAGTTTTTTTTTGGGCGTGAAGCAAATAATACTATTCCCTACAGCCTCATTCAAACTTCCAGGTTTAGTTGTGTTCTTTTGCATAGCTGCGTAAATACTAAATGACAGGCAGATGCATGTGGAGCTGATGCGTTAAAACTCTTGCAGATGAAACTAAATTATTTTCTTCTTGTAAGAATAGCACAAATTTCACTGGAAATTAAACACAATTTATTTTGTAAAATTTTTCACAAAACAGAACACTGACTTTTGTTGTGACTTCAATTTTGTATGAATTGTTACACTCATCACTAATTCAATAATTAGATTTACAACAGCCAAAATGCCAATTAAGTTACAAGCAAGATGGCCACTGAGAAGGAATTGAATTCATCCAAATGGCCTTGTGAAAACAAATTGAAATAAAAATAAAATTTTGTGGCACCTTGAAACTAAACATTATTGCAAAATAAGTGCAAAAATGAAATCTGCAGAATTTAAAACCTCAGAATCATTCATAAATTTTTATTTATTTCAATAAAGCAACAAACAAAACTCTTAATTTCACTGAAGATTGAATTTAGAATGGGGCGGCACGGTGGCGCAGTGGGTAGCGCTGCTGCCTCGCAGTTAGGAGACCCGGGTTCGCTTCCCGGGTCCTCCCTGCATGGAGTTTGCATGTTCTCCCCGTGTCTGCGTGGGTTTCCTCCGGGTGCTCCGGTCCAAAGACATGCAGGTTAGGTGGATTGGTGATTCTAAATTGGCCCTAGTGTGGGTGTGTTTGTGTGTGTCCTGCGGTGGGTTGGCACCCTGCCCGGGATTGGTTCCCTGCCTTGTGCCCTGTGTTGGCTGGGATTGGCTCCAGCAGACCCCCGTGACCCTGTATTCAGATTCAGCGGGTTGGATAATAGATGGATGGATGAATTTAGAATTAGATGCGGAAATGGATGCACATCTACTCCACATTAATTATGTCATTAGATGCAAACTAGATTTTATTGTAAAATACAGCCTAACTAAACTAGATTGGAAAAAATGTATCCAGTAGAAAAATGGTGAGCATAAGCAGAAATATGGACATTTTATTAGAATTGGCAAGAGAAAAGATACAGTAAAAGGAAGTAGAAGAAGATGGATGTAAATGTGGCATTTAAAGTTTCCTTTGAAAAGTTTCTTAAAAAAAACAGGAGTGAAGAAGAAAAGGTCACTGAGACCATCATTTGTGTCAAGGATGTTAGTGAGACTAAAAAATTCAACGACAAGAGTGCAAGCCGGATAGGTTGTGTGAAATGACATTGGATCACTGACAATTACTGGAAGTGACTGAAAAGACCAGGAAATTGAAACATGTACAATAAAGCATGCAAAAAGAGATGAGCAACCAAACCCAGTGGACAGAGCAAAAAGTGTGGGTGAAATTTAGAAAAAAACCTGTAACTAGAGCCTACTTGAAACAAAAGTAACTAATTCTGGGATTCTCCAAAGATTCTGAGATTTATCCATCAAGAGATGGCAAATGTTATGAAAACAGTCATATCTGTATTATAACCACCATCCATCCATCCATCATCCAACCTGCTATATTTTAACTACAGGGTCATGGGGGTCTGCTGGTCGCAATCCCAGCCAACACAGGGCACAAGGCAGGAAATAAACCCCGGGCAGGGCGCCAGCCCACCACAGGGCTATAATCACCAGTGATGTCATAATCACAACAAAACAGTCATGTGACACTGCTTGGAGCATTGCAGAAATAAATAAAACAAGATAAAAATCAAATCAAGTAGAAATGAAAAGCTAACATAACATTTTAATGGTTGCATTAAGAAAACATACACCAAATAAAATTACACATCACCATCTCAACACTTCTCCCCTGTTGCCACAACTCCACATAAAAATCCCACCGCACTTGTCCCACAACATTATCCCTGCCTTTGCCTTGGGCACCACTCACTCAATAAAACAGTCCAGTCTGTTACATTCTGTCCTTCATTTAAAGGCTAGGTACCATAACTGTCCCAGACTTGTGTGTCTTCCTCAATATTAAACAGTTTCATGACTGCCTAGCTTCACAAATGGGATTGGAATGTAAAGGGTGACCATACATTTTTCACAGGAAGTACTTTGAAGGGCACCCATGATGCATATATTGGCTACCAGTCATTATGTCCTCAGAGTGACATCTCAGTAGGATCTCCAATTACTGGTTTGGATTCCATTAAAACATGCATGCCGTACTTAAATATATAAACTCGGTCAGTTATTTATAGAAAACCAGGGCTTTGATTACACATTAAGAGTATGGCAAATATTCAAAGTGAAAGCAGCAATGAAGGAGTCCAAGTGGTCAAGAAACCTGTACAATTTGTTCTGGAATATTACGTCTTGGAAGTCATTTTGAGAACCCAAAATATGCTGGATTGAATTTCTTTATTAGAGATTTACTGAACCTTTCAATGTTCTAGTGCTTGATTTTGTAATATATTCAATATTGTGTTGACTTTCAAATATGCTGATGTTTAATCATACAAATAATGCACCTGCAAATCTAGGTCAGTATGATGATACAGCAAATCCCATTTGTACTTTCTGGCTTTAATTCAGCTATGCAGCCAAAATTTGTTTTACACTTGTCTACCAAACAAAATTCATGATACAAAGGTGATGATGTTTTAAATGTATTTTTATGTAATCTGTACAAAGCAATTTCTTTGCAGCAGATGCATTAGCTAGCATGTATGCAATTAAAAATGTGGCTAGTTATTCAGTCACATGGTCATTCTGTTGTTCTTGATTAACAGATTTTGTTTAAAACAACTTTTGCAGTAATGCATGGTAAACAACCCAACAAACTTAAGACCCTAGCTCCTGTTTAGGATATACATGCAGTCTTGAGATGACTGATTTGATTCCATTCTATTTCTGGCTTTAGTGGAAGAAAGGTAGTGATGCATAGAGAGAGAGAGAGAGAGAGAGAGAGAGAGAGAGAGAGAGAGAGAGAGAGAGAGAGAGAGAGAGAGAGAGAGAGAGAGAGAGAGAGAGAGAGAGGAAAAGAGCCAGATAAGTAGAGGAACAGAAGAAATACTTGTCGTAATTTAATGCTTGTTTATTCATATAGCAAGGATTTGTTTAGTTGGCAAGGGAAAGGGACCCAAATATTTTATGTTTCATATAAGAAATTGTGGCTGTGAATGTCTGGCAGAACAGTTACTCCAGGCCAGCAGAAGGCAGTAGACAGTATCTATTTGAAAACACTGGAAGAATACAGCTCATCAAATGAAGCAAGCAGCTGGAAACCTATGTCACAGGACTGTCCCTTTAAAGGCCACTTGGGGATACAAGGGACTGCCAGAGGATACTTTACCTTAGTGACCCTGTAGCTTTAGAGGACTGATCTTGACCCAGGAAATAAACATTGGATGGGCATAAAGGACCAACTCTTAGTCCGTCGCTAGATTAACCTCAAGTTGGAAGCTCGGTTAGGCACTTGCTCTCTTAGAAGTGTGGAAGAAAGTCCAGGTTATGAAGAGAATGTTTTAGTGAGAGGGACAGAGAGGGAGGGAAAGAAATAGGTTTAAAATTAGAGCGATAGGATATAGTGATATTTTGGAGATGGAACATTACCAAGCTACTCTTTTAGTAAGTCAGAGCAAGGATCTGTATAAGTAAACTCAGTCGAACAGTAAATCTTTTTGTCATCTGCTTTATTTTCTATGTTCACCCAGACATCACCACTCTCTGGACTGCTTCAAGCTATATAAAAGCAACATTTTAACACGTGGGATGTTAAGCCTTAATTTAAAGTGACTAGAAATAAATGATATATTCAAAAAATACTTTCATTAAAAAAGTAAAAACACAAAAGAATGGAATAAAAGTAGTCCAGTAAAAAGAACACTTACTGGTTAAATGTCTTTCCTTATATAGTTTTAACTTTGTGTTCAAGGTTTTTTGTTCAGATAATCCTATATAAAGTACTCCTGTCTCATTTCACTTTTTCTCTTACATTCCAATTTTGCTAGCAAGTCTTTGTTTTAATTTGCCTTCAAACTCTAGGCCCAAATGCAGTTGCTGACATCACTCATCTCCATAAGAGTAAACATTTAAAAAGGAACACTTCAAAGCACACAGCACTGGTGTTGTTCAACTACACATTGCACACCCAGAGTGTTATTCTGGGAAACTGAAAATAATTAACTTATTCCACTGATTGAGCTAAGAAATCCTTTATTGTTTCACTGCTTAATGATCAGAACCTTGAATGAGTGTCTGTTCTCTATGCAAACATTCATACACATTCAACTTAGACAATTTCCTCAAAGTGTTTGTCAGAATATTTGATCAATCTGACAAAATACGAATTGCCCATAATAAAGTATCCAAATATCAACAGGGAAGTCAGTCAGTCAGTCAGTCAGTCAGTCAGTAATTTCATAATTACTTTCAAGATGCTGGCTGTAGATTTGGGTTGGGCTAATGCTGCTTTAGTTGTTTTGTTTTGTAGCAGCTGTTCTGATGAGATTAAAGATGCGCTGGCCAAGTATGATTTAGGGGAAATTTCAGACAAAATTCTAGTCTTATTGTAGAAAAAAAAATGAAACTGGATGTTAGGAAAGGACATCAGAAATAAAGAATTTAAGTTCTTTCATATTTACGTTAATTAAAAAGTCAATCTCTCAGGGCGATGAACAGCAAGAACCTATTGAATTTAGAAAAACAGCCTGTAAGAATGGTGCCATAGAATAACATCTGGCCTTTCTATCTACTATGAGGGATTGGGGTATTTAGTTGCAAAATGTTCCAGACTGCAGGGAAACTAAAACACACATCTCATGAAAGGGTTCATAGGATAGGATTGTAGTCAAAGCAAATTAAAAACAAATTTCTTTTTACCTGCAATTTTAATTAATAATGAAACAATAATGTTTACATATTTTGATTCCACAGAAAAAAAAATATATACAATATACTGATTTTGTCAAGAAATATTGTCTGCTTTTTATCACCTGTATTGGCAATTGGTCCTATTAGAGAAAAATTATTAAAGTTTGTCACATCACCAGCTAAGCTGTTGGTTGACTGTCTGAACATGTTGTTTGTCACCTGTGGTTTGATGTAACTTTTAGACTTGGTGGGACTAGATAATCTGAAGATGAGTCCTAATATGTAAAACTAGAAATAAAAGAGGACTTTGTACTTTCTTGTTCATATCAAAATATATGATAGAAAGACAGCCATTTCCTGAAGTTGTACCTTACTACCAAAGACATGGTATCAAGGGTGGGGGGATCTTATACTAGCCCCATATACTTATAATAATACCAAAGAAGCCAAAAAGTAAAAAAGTGACAAAAATAAAAATACATCAAAAGTGAGGGAAGGACATTAGATATCATAAAGAAAACTTCAAATGGCAAAAAAAAACTCTATAGCAACTCTTATGCATTATTTAGTTTTGTCACTAAACAATTATGCAGTGACTGTCTACTTAAATATTTCTGTTATGTGTTTAACTGTTGGTTTTTAACTGAGGCTGTTGGCTATCATGAATAGTTCCTGACACCCACTGCATGACACCTAAGTCTATTAAACATATTGTTTAGTAGGTGTCACTAAACTATACAACATATCTTCTTGTTCAGCAATGCTTTTCAACCATTTTAATATATTTAAATATTTGTATTTATGTGAGTATGTATATATGTATTTATATATTTATTTTCTGTTTAGACTATGTATAAAATTAACAACTATCCTTCCATCCATTTTACAGTATATCTTCTTTCTTTCAGAACAATGGAGGCCATAACCTAATAAATCTGTGACATGGACAAAGCAGGAAACAACCCTGGGTAGGGCACCAGTAATTAATAAATAAACCATTTTAATTTTATACAGCTCCTTTTGTGGTAAACACTAAACTAAAGTACCATTTTATACTGCATGCTGGTCTAGGAAAGTAATTGATCAAGCAATTAATTGGTATGCAAAAGAAAGCTTTCCTTCCCTGAATACTAATTTTTTTAAACATGAAGCACATTTGGATGACCACGAAGCATGAATTTATGTCTCAATCATCTGTCCAATCACTCAGTTTTTCCCTTAGCTCGTTTTTAGCATAGCATGACATAACATAGTCAAACTAGCCTAAACCAATTAAATTTGACATAGACCTTAGGTAATATTTTCATAGGAAAAATGTATGTGATAGATAGATAGATAGATAGATAGATAGATAGATAGATAGATAGATAGATAGATAGATAGATAGATAGATAGATAGATAGATAGATAGATAGATAGATAGATAGATAGATAGATGTCAATTCTTAATGTTATATCCAAGACATATTTGCCTCTGAATATCATCGATACTGATCTATATGGATCAGGTTTGAATGAACAGACAAAGACAGATGTGAAATGCCAAATATGAAATTGAGATTAATCACTTTAAAAGACTGTTTTTCTTGTTAAATGCCTTATTTCCATTTCCCAGTCTCCTTATCCAGCTCAGGGTAGTGAGGAGCTGGTGTCTGTCCCTGGACACAGCAGGCACTATACGAAAACCATCCTCAAGCAAAATATCAATTCATGTTGTGGTACACTCACACACATACCCAATCTCACTATATAGTTATCCTCTTGTGTCAAGGTTATGCTCTGCTGTAACTCTGATGCATGTTTGTTTGGTGTCCACTATAAACAAGGCTGTCAAATATTTGCATTAAAAGGGACAATTGTAGGGAGCAGCACTGAGGAAGATCAAATACAGTAGCTCTTCTGTCTCACTGCTCCAGCAGAGTACATCTGAATAACAGCCTTGTCACTGTCTGTGCATGGTTTAAATGTTTTATATCCCCACTTGGGTATTTTTTATGTACTCTGGTTTTAGTTATAAATCCCAAAGATTTCTAAGGTTAGGTTAAATGGTGATTTTCTCCTGGCTGTTTTTGGATTGTCCCAGGTTCTTGAAATAATGCTCATGGGTTAGGTTCTAGCTTTCCACAAACCATTAAAATGGATTAACTGGTTTAGAGAGCTGATGAGTCAATGGATAAACTTAAAGATCTAAGACTGCAGCTATGAATAAATGTAAAGATATAAGGCCGCAAATTCAAATCCCATGATTGGCTTGTTATCATTTTATCATGAAATTTTATGGGAGCTGTTATTTTTCAGTATATGTAAAGGACTTGACACTTAAGTCATTGTTATTGATACATTATGCAGAAATATATGAATGTTTCAACAATATCTTTGTGAAAGCAAATTCCTAAATAAACTATGACATCTGTGTGAGGGCAGAAAAAACGTTAATAGTTTAAATAAGAAAAATAAAACAACATATTAATATTATTTTAAACATAAACTAATGCAAATGGATTTTTACTGGAAATTGTGTTTTACATCTTAGCTTTAGCAAGCCAAAATTTTCAAATTTTGGGGCAACAGAAATGTAAATCTTGTATATCTAAAGACTATGTTTTTCTTTTTTTTATGTTTGTTGTTTTTTTGCGTCAATGTGGTTTTTAAATGACTATACAGTGCCTCCTGGTGGGGAAATAATTAGCATGTGTAAAAAATGCAAGAGCAGTTTCTTAAGTACTTAATGTAAGTTTTTTTTGATATGAGTCATTTTATCAGAGATTTAAGTAAGAATCGAATCAATAAAGTAACTTAAAATATAGATAATAAACAGATGTAAAATGAGAGACATTATTGTTAAAAAATGAAATGTACAAATGTATATCAATAATAAATAAGAGTATATGATGACTGGCTACCTGACTGAAGTCTGAAGGAGCAGTCAGGTGGCTGATGGCGTGATCTGCCTCTGTCACATTGCCTTAGTTATGTAACTGTTACCTGAGCTTAGACTCCAAGTCCAGTAAACACTTCAGTGCCTGAGGTGTCAGCAAAAGCACATGAATGTTCTTACTGTAGCTTCCTCAAATTAGCCTTCTTAGAAAGTGAATGTGCCTATATGGTGGGATCTTGTTCGACCAATAAGTGTCCCCCACTATCAGATGGTGACCTTCATGCTTCTATACTTCTCTCTGCACTCTGTCATATTTGTAATAAAACGTCTTCTCTGCCTTTCTCTTTAACTTTCTCCATTAATTTTTTATTTTTAACAAATTTAACATCATATCTCATCCTGACCCTCTCATTACATGTCCTGCAAAGGACATTTTTCTTCTTGTTATATCCTTGCAGAAGTGCATCTCAGTACCTGCTCTCCTAAGAACCTCAATTTTGATTTTCATTTTTAGCACCATACCTCAAAACTTATAGTCTTCATGGTTTGCTTATTAGGACCCTGTACCTTACTGACATTCCTGAAGAAAGAGAACAGGTTATATAGTAGTGATCTTTGCAAGTGCAAGTGGTAGAAAATTAAAAGAGGTGACACACACAAAATGTATGGTGTAGCAGCATTAAGTAGCAATTCATGCAAAATTGGAGGGGCAGCAACATTAAAAGGTGATATTTGCAAAATCAGAGGGACAACAAACATTCAGAGGTGGAGCACTGCAAAACACTTGAGCTGACACTATTTGTTTTAATTTTATGCTGTTCACACTTTGGTACTTTCATGAAAAAGTCTCAGGTAAATATTGCAAATAATGTAAATACACAGAGGTATATGTGTTCCAATCTGACAGCACAACCAGTCCATCACAGGGCCTAGTCACAGAAACACCTTCTTGAGGCAATTTAGACTTGCCAGATACCCTAACACATTCATCTTTGATGTAAAAATTAGAGAACCCAATGAACACCTAATAAGCCACAGAAAGAACATGCATGATCCACACTGGCATTGACCAGGCCAAACTTTTAATTCCAGAATTTTGCACATGTTAACCATTGCATCACTGTGTTAGCCTTTATTAGCACAGCGCCAAACTGCTATTATTCTAATAAAATTAATTAATTAATTAGTTTATTGTTTTTCAAGAATGTAACATAGTATATAATCAAGCAGATAAAATTTGCAGAACATATACACAAATTATTTAAAAATCACTTTAGAAAAAACACCAGAGAATTTAAACAAGAGGAAAAACAAAGCCTAACAAGAATGTAACCCAAACATTAATTTTATTCCTCTGTTTAAGGTTACGTCGTAAATGTAACCTTTGCTAGAAATCACTTATTTTTGAAACATCAGGCACAAGGCAGAAACCAATTCTGCAACACATACTCCTACGCAAATTTGCACTAACTTATACTCAGCAAAAGTACAGTTTGAAGAACTTTAGGAGGAAATATGAGTGCCCAAAGAAAACACATGAGAAGATAGTTAAAATATAAAACTTTACAAAGACAATACTTAGAGCAGGGATTGAACAGAGGTTCTTGGAGCAGTAACGCATCAACACTAATCACTGCACCACCATAGCATCCCATTAAAACTGAAATTTTTATCATTATTGTATATGTCAGAAGCAACAATCTGAGGGGCTTGCTCCAGGATTCTGATCCTTTATTAAATCATACATTTAATTAGAGCCATCTAGGATGAAAGGGAAATGAATCAATGGGGGAGTCAAGCAATTAACATAGCAAAGCTGCTTCGAGCAGAGTACATTGTGTAACTTTGTCAAGATTAGATAGCTGCCTCATCTTACAGAGGATCTGCATTACAAGAAGGCTTGGAGACATTTTGTTTTAGTAAGGGATTACTATAATTAAAAATACAATATATTTTTATCTTAGTCATTAACTTTCAAGCAACTGCATGGGAAAAATAGTTGTTCACGTTGTCTACATTTGATAATTCTAGTTGTTCTGCTAATAGCTTAGAAAACTAGGGTAGGTTTTAGTAAAGGATTCACATTGCAAGTTTAGCATCTATGTTTAGATAAGGGTGATCACCTGAGTAAGTATATTAGTATTGTCGTGTGTACAAAGTACAATGTGTGTTTGTAAATGAGCTTGCCTTGTGATAGACTGGCCTCCACATCTGGGGTAGTGTCCGACCTTTGGCCTGATGCTACCAAGATAGGCTCCATTACTCTGTGCTCATGAATTGGATTAAGTGGGTTTGATAAAGAAACAATGGATGATACTTTCTGCCATCAGGGTGATTAACACAGTAGTACAGTGCTAGAACTACTGTCTCATGAATCCAGGGTTCTAGATCCAAATCCCACCTCTGGCAATTGTCTGCATTGTTTGCATGGTATCTTTGTGGGGTCCATATTAATTACAGGCTGGCTTGTTCTCAGAACACAGAAGGACTACATAAGAAAGGGCAGAGCAGGCTCGCTTTCCTTAGGAGAGTGCATTCCTTGAATGTGGGAAGTGACATCTTTCACATCTTCTATAACTTTGTGATGGCCAGTGTGAATTTCTATGTTGTGGTGTGCTTAGCTGGTAACCTCACTTCAAGAGAGGCCCACCAAAACAACAAGTTAATTAAAAGTGCGGGCTAAGTTATTGGACACGCTCTGGACCCCCTGGAGGTAGTAATGAAGGAGGAAATTAAAACCAATCTATCTATCTATCTATCTATCTATCTATCTATCTATCTATCTATCTATCTATCTATCTATCTATCTATCTATCTATCTATCTATCTATCTATCTATCTATCTATCTATCTATCTATCTATCTATCTATCTATCTATCTATCTTCTGAGGCCAATTTCAGCCTCATGTCCAGCCTAAATGGATTAAGTCCCTACTTTCTAATGCCTTTGAAACTGAAATAATTAGGCTCAGAAGATTTGTGAATGGGTTTGTTTGGCAAGTGTGCATAATGACAGCATATTTATGACATACTAAAAATCTCAAAATGAAACCCTTAGGCTAAAGCACTGGCTAATTGTTATACATGGAGCTACAGTGACCTCTTTACCCTTCAAATATGTATTATAAAATCACTAGGTCTGGTGCATACATTCCGAAGATAAAACATAAAAGAAAAACAGATTAAATTTAATTTCTTAGACTGCTGCAATTGAATATTATATAGAAGGTGAATGCAGAGTTGTGGCGTAGCTACAATGGGGCAAGGGGTGCAATGCACCCGGGCCCCGGGCCTCGGGAGGGCCCATCAGGCCTCTTTTTTTTTTTTTTTTTGCGAGCACACGAAGTGCGCAGGTTTGGGGGCCCATTCAATGATGATTGCACCCGGGCCCCTGTGAACCTTGCTATGCCGTTGATGCAGAGATGTGCCTCTGACAAATCTGCAGCAACTGCATGATGCTATCATGTAACTATGGACCAAAATTAAGAATGTTTTTGGCACCTTGTTGAATCTATGCCACGAAGATTTATGGCAGTCCTCAAAGCAAAAGCACAGTACTAGTAAGATGCACCTAATAAATTGGCCAGTAAGTGTATATGGGAGAAAACCCAAACAGTGAACAATGTAATCAAATGTGTGCCTTACTGGGTGATATGATGATGATATATTTTATTTATACAAAACATTTCCCTGCTTAAAGCACATCACAAAAATTCAAAATGAACAATAGGAAATAAACACACATGAAAAAATACACCACAATGTATACAAAATAACATTATCAAAAAAACTAACAAAAGAAAAAAACAGGTAAAACAAAGCTTTGCATTAGAACAAACAAAACAACTTGTGATAGAAAACATACTGTATGTCATCTGGAGTACTTGGATAGAGAAGGTAAACTGAAAAAATGGTCAGAATGCCTGGGTAAGTTGCTTTCCTGAACAAATATGTTTTAAATTCCTTTTTGAAAGAGTGAATTGATTTAGGTGGTCACAATAATTTAGGGAGGTCATTTCTTAGCGTTGATGCAACAGAGGTGAAAGTTCTGTCACCGGTAGGGCACAGTTTAGTTTGGGGCACAACGAGATTGCAGGCATAAGTGGACCTTTGCAGGTGGAGAACAGCATAGTGATGGAGGAGGTTACTAATATAGTCCAGTGAGACACACAGCCCAGTGAAGGCAAACACAGAACAGGCGCTATATAATCTCTGTCGCGGGTCTGTATAAGACATCTTGAGGCAGAATTCTGCACTAACTGGAGCTGACGTGAAATATTTGGGAGTTACAGTAGCCAGTGCAGGATGTAATAAAAGCAAGGTCAAGTTTCCCAGTATCAGAAAAACAGAGGAAACTGAGGACACAGGATATGTTGCACAGGTGGAAGTAAGAAGGTTTCTTAATGTAATTTATGTTTTTTGAATGCCTTACACTCAGATCATGCTGTGAAAAAAATTGTTGCTTCTTTATTAAATGGGATTATCTAGTCATAATTTCAAATTATATCAGCGTAATTTGGTGTATAAACTTCAAGATCAAATTGTAAACGATAATCTTTGAGTTACAATACTGAGGAAACCATTAATGTGTTCAACTATGTGATATACATTTCCTTATTGTCAGTCTGTTAATGACAAATATATTCCGAGTTTTTTATTTAAGGCAGACCACTGCCAGAAGAGATCTATACTGTTGGGCCCTTGAACAAGGATCTTAACCTGAAAATTTCTTGGGGGCACTGTACAATGGCTGAACCTGCACTCTGACCCTCAAAGATCATGTGAAAAGAGAATTTCCCCTAGGAGATTAAGAAAGAATATCAAATCAAAACAATGAAAATCAAAGTTTCGAGTTAAGGTTGTTATACTCTCTAATCATGGCACCGAAAAGTGGCAATATGCTGTATATTGATTTTAACATACAATTAAGAATTTCACTATACTCTGCACATATGACAATAATGACCAATTAAGTTTATAAACAGGGCAATCAACCTAAACGTATTTGTGTGGTCACAGGCAGGGGTCCCCAACTCCAGTCCTGGAGGACCGTATTGGCTGCAGGTTTTCACTGTAATCATTTTCTTAATTAGTGACTTGTTTTTGCTGCTAATTAACTTCTTTTGAATTAATTTTAATTGACTTGTTTTTTAAGATTTGTTTTTCCTGAATTTCTTCATCATTCCTCTGAATTGCTTCATTTCTTTCCTTAAATGGCACCCAAACAGAAGTGAAATGTGAAGTGAGTGAGCCAACAGAAGAGCAACTAAGTCAGGGCCTCAAACTCCAACCAATTTCACTCCAACCTGTTGCTTAAATTAGGCACCAATTCTTTCTTTAATTCCATGGCTTGTTGTTGCTCTCATTGTGCAATAGGATACACTTAGAAAATTATTGATTGTTCTCTTTTCTAAGAGCACTGTTAAAATGTTTTGGGGAGCTAAGCAGTCAACATTCCTGAGACCTTCATCTTTCTTTATTTTCAGATATTGAATGATGGACACAGTTTACTAGTCATGTTTTGGCTCATTTTATATCTCATTATTGTTTGGCTGCTAAGTAAGGAAAAATAAATAATTAAGGGGTTCGAGTCTTCAAGAGCAAGTCAATTAAAATGAATGAAAAAAAGTTAATTGGTAGCAAAAACAGGTCAGTAATTAAGAAAAGGGTTAGAATGAAAACCTGCAGCCCTCCAGGACTGGAGCTGGGGAATCCTGTCTAAGGAATGTCATACATACAAACATGGGGAGAACATGCAAACTCTAGACAGACAACAACCTTCCCAATAATTAAACTACGAAACACCAAAGCCACCTAGAGACTCTTAGAAATGCACTTTTAACATAACATTACAGTTTTATTATTTTGTGTGATGCTTTAAAACCTTTTTTCCAATTTGTATTCATAGCCAGCACAATCATAGCCAGCACCTAGAATGAAAGAAAGACATACTGTATGCCCTGTCATCTTCAATCACAGCTATTTGTTAATTTTAACATAATTTAAACTTTGACAAACTGGATATTGTTGATATAAAACTATGTGTCTGTAGTTGGACATTTTCTTCAAAAATACAAATGGAATGCATTTGTTTGTTTGTTCATACAGTATATTGTTATTTTGAGTTGATACCAGGACATCTGTAGCTTCAGATTCCCAACAAGCCCAATATTTATTTAAATTTAGTGTTGATTTACATTTTATTTTCATTAGGTTTGTAAAGCACCTTGTGATGGTGACCGCAGTGAAAAATACTGTTTTTGGAAGCATTCAGTACTGTTGATGAGTAACCACAGGATTCATGGAGCACTGAAAAGACACAAATCCAGCTACATCACCATTTTACCATGTGGAAAAGTGGCATTAAGTGTTTATTTGTGCCCTTTTACATATATTGCCTGAACAAAACGGATTTGCTTGTTAATACACTGTGCAAATATTGTTCAGCATTTTGATTAAAATGCCTTATTGCATTACTATTGTTTGACCAGCAGAGGTCACTTGTTCCGTTAACTACCTACTTTAAAATTTCTCAGAACTGAGTTCTGGCCTGGTCATAAGCAATGTACTGTATACAATATATACAATATATACAATATATCATATATATATATATATATATATATATATATATATATATATATATATATCAGTATTACTTGCATTGGATATAACCATGGATTAGGCACTAGCACAACAAGGGGCACAGTTAAAAGCACACTTGCACAAAGGCAAGTTGGAGACACCACCTATCCTAACATGCATACTTTTGAGATGTATGTGGAATACTGAAAAACCTGTAGAGGAAAAACGTATGCAGGCATTTAAGGAATGTGCCAACACAGACAGTGACCAGGTGCAGTTTTAAATGTCAATATTAATGTACAAGTATTATTTTTTAAAAGGTGTTTTTAAATGCCATTTCCCCGAGCTTTGAGGCAAAAGCACTGTGTCACCATGTCCCCCACATGGTTTGTATATAACATTTAAAATTTGCTCAACCATCCATTTTACAATCAATTTATTCATTTCAGGGTTATGGCCTATTGTGTCCACATTAGAAACAAGGTAAGAACCAAAACAGGACAGTTTGTCACTGTATACATTTATGCACATATCCAAACATATTAATACCTGTCTAGTTAAAAGTCACCAATTAAACTAAGCAAAATGTCTTTGTACACCTGAAATAAAACTAAAATGTAGGTAAAAGTGCAAATTCAAAAGTTTTGATGTGAGCGTCAGTAGGCTTTGCATCCTAGGAACCAAGTTACCCGAACTATACCATAACATTTCAGTAATTATTTACTACTCTGATGCTGATCTTTCTGATCATAAGATAATTCATTAAAATAGAAACTGATGAGTAGAATTCATAATTAATTGCAGAATTACGGTATTTGAGGGTTCCTCTAGAGTGCCTCCTTCTCTTGCACAATTGGCTCAAAAACTAATCAGCACATTGTCATTTCAAAAAAGGCATAAGTTTCGAGTTTGGCATTTTTCCATCCAGCCGATTTAACTCCAGACCGTCTTCAAGAAACGGTGACACACAGACACATGCACACGCAGGCAGGCACACACCCATCATTGAGATATCAATGTTTTTGGTATCCGGTGGCCCTAAACCGGAGGTCAATATTTTTGATGAATCTAAAGCTTTCGCTCCTCCCCCATAGATGATAGGTTATGGTGAGCAAGGGCACAAAGCAAAAAAAAAAACACTCCCTGGGCTAGGATTAAGTCTCAGTAGAATTTTGGGACTGTGCTACCCATTTTAAATAACTTAGAAATGTACAGGAAAGTAACATCATATCTAAGGCAATTATAATGCAAACTAAAGCTGATTTTTATACTGGTTACTGGATCATTCATTATATGAATATGCAGCCAGTGACAGAATCTGATCACAAAGCTGCTCTAACACTTTATAACTATTATGTATATCTGCCTTACTCTCTCATGGCCAAATCCTTAAATGCTTAAAAGTAAAATTTCCAGGTTTTCTCTAAAAAATCTATTTATCCACTAATCAATTATTAATTTAGTAAGTTATTTTATTTATTGTTCATCTAGTCCTGACACAAATTGCAATACTAATCTTCTTGTACTCCCATCAAGACTGTCATTCTGAACTGTCAGTTTTGCCCCTAATGATCTCATATTAAATGTGGGGATAGTCCTTTACTCACTTTATTTCACTGTATTAAATCTAAAAGGACTCTCAGTCTATATTTTCCACGACTTATAAACCTTATATTCTTTTGTAATCTATAAAAGCATTTGTATTTCATTATCTGTCCACAAAATGAAGTCCATTTTGTTTCTCCCTCTTTCTTTCTGCATTGTCAATTTACTTTTGATTTGCTACATAAAACACACTGTTGGGTAGTAAACTGCACTTGCCCAAAAAGAAAGATGTATGCTTTTGTCATTTCAAAGTGGATGATACACGTTTAGAATATGATGGTGTGGATAAGAAACAATTAACATGAAAAGCAGTGTTTTCAAAGTTATCTATGTGTCAACTAAGGCTAAGAAAAGTATAATGATTGTTTTTTATTATGTATATATGTATAGAATTTTCTGGATTGTTCATTATTGGTCATCATTTGAAAACTCTTCTAGAATTTTCAATGAATAGTTATTTTTTCACTCCTCCTCCATAAATACAAAAGTAGAATTTGGTGTGTGTGTGTATGTGGGGGGGTTGTATTTTAGCATATGTGGCCATATTATTTATGGTTTACTTTAGCATATTGATAGTTCTGTCCAGCACTGTCATTTAAGACCTGCTTGGAGACGCCCATCACTTCATTTAAAGCCAATAGTTTACCTCAGGCTATGCCTCTCACAGTCAGCTGCATGCCATCTATAATTAACTGGCAGTCACCTGAATCATACAGAGCTCCTCTTGGTATATTTAGACATGTCAACCACTTTCTGCACAGTTGTTCAGTCTTCCTTATCCTTATCATTGGTTTTGTTGTTTTAGTTATTAAAAGTGTGATTTTAAACCAGCTCTTCTAAGAAAAAAAATATAAATAAAACACACAAGCGAATGATTAGTGCCTTTCCAGTGCTGGGCTCTACCTTACTCCAACTGTTGGATGATAGATAGACTCCAGCTCCAACATGGCCCTAAAACTTGAATTTCATGAGTCTAGAATAGATGGAGCGATGGAACTAAGTGGTTATAGACTCGTAACCAGGTGTGATAAAGGGCCTACTGGGGACTGCATTTTCATGCAATTTGATGTTGTGTATGAGAGGAGTACCACTGTCAGATACCCTGGTGGTAAGCGCATGGACATTGAAATCATTGGCTGTGATAGAAGATCACCAACAGAGGGTGCTATTCCTCAGCATATTGGAATTGTGCCAAAGAATTAACTTCTACCGCACTACTAGCTAGGTAACTTATATCATGTGTTTATGGCTCTCTGTGTTAAGAAAAACTTCCTAATGTTTGTGCGAAATTTATGCTTAAGTAGTTTCCAACTGCGCCTCTGTGTTCTTGATGAACTCATTTTGAAATATCAGTTTCAATCCATTGTACTAATTCCCTTCATAATTTAAACACTCCTATATTTATCCTCTTAATCTTCTTTAGCTAAAATTGAAAAGGCTCAATTCTTTTAATCTTTTCTAATAACTCATCCCCTGTAGCCCTGGAGTCAGTCTAGTCACTCTTCTCTGAACCTTTTCCAGGGCTGCAGTGTCTTTTTTATAGCCTGTAAACAAAAATTGGTCTCTGATCAAAGGTTACATACAAAATCCTTTGTTTGGACTTTTCCTTTATACTTATACTTTTTTGACTACTTCCTTGCATCAGCCTTGTATTTTTTAATTTTGATCAATTAGCTGCCTAACATTTGACTATCATAAAACTATGCTATTAATATGGACTTCTTTTTTGCAGTTTTGGCACATCTTTCTATAAGTTGTCAATTTTTGTATTTATTCTAGCAACAATATTTTGTTTTTTAATTTAGTATAGTCAGTGCCATTTTGAGCTGATCCTTGTCTGACATGGCCATATTGTTTACCATTGCTGCATCCATTGCTGTGTCACTTCTGTGACTTACAAATAGCACGACAAATGCCCGGCTTCTAGTGTCCTGATTTTGGAACTGTTTCCTTTCGCTACTCTCTCTTGCTCACATTAGCATTAGACAAAGCAAAAAAAGCAACTTTCAAAAAAGAGTTAGTTTTAGGAAGTTGGTTTTGTTTCCTTGACTTTACTCCTTGCGTTTGTAGTTTAGTTAGGTGGATTGGTTTCTTTAGCCTTACTCTGTGTTCTAACCACAGTTCTATATTCTCTAATTGAGCCTATTCATTTCCTGGTTACTTTATTTTTCGTATTCTTTCCTCTCTCTAATGCATGACACCTTTGTGCTTTGGGTGAAATCATTGTATTGATGCTTTCTTTTTCTTCTACTCTTTTGGTTTTCAGTTTTATTAATATAAGCCCTCCCATTAACACTTTCACCAGCCTTCCCAACACAGCTCATGAAGCAGTCTTGCTCTCAAATGTGGTGCAACCTTGACCGCCAAAGACATGGTGAAAGCTCATTTGCTAAGAACTGAGCATGTGGTAGTGTGACACCCACCAACTTTACCTACTCGCCTTTTTAAAATATGCACTACTGAATAGGAAGCACAGACAATTTTTATTTCAGTGTAAAGAGATTTTTATGAACTAATTTGTTAACAGCTTATAAAACAGAATGTGGAAGGGTACAGCATGTGATACCAGAGGTGCTCCACAGTGAATAGCTGTAGCGCAGTTAATGGTATGTGTAGTTTAAACAGTGCGCTTGTTACTGACATTGAAAACGTAAAATATTTTCAGTTTTCTTCAAGTGTATGAAACAGAAATGCAGAATGCAATATGTTACTAAAATAAAACATGCAATTTAGAAAAGAAGAGAGCATTGGTCTCAATGTAGTACACCAGTCCATATTCACTTAACTTGTACAGAATACAACAAAATGTAGATTTGACCTCTGCAAATAAATTTAAACTTGCAGATAATAAGCACCGTTCATTCACTTAAAAGGTTAACATCAGCATGCAGCAGAATGACAGGTAATCATTCTGACTTTCATATGAAGTGCATGCAAAGGCAGGAAAGCAACAGAAACAAGGAGGGGAGCCTAAGGAGAAAAATGATTACTTGGCCAATGCCAAAAAAAATCCTTCTGAAAAGTGGTATGGTGATAGCATAAAACGTAATAAAAAATGTAAAGAAACAAAATTGAGCTAAATCCAGTGCTAAGCACAAATAACAGTTAAGATGCCTTTAAAGGTTTGCTTTGCTCTAACAAAACAACTCAGAAAAAATTGCACTGGATCAGATTGTCTTATTTGTAATAAAGGCAGTAACATTCACACAAATGTGTTCCATGCAAAAAGATATCACATAGGAAAAGAAATTACTGGATGAACACACAAATCAGGTTTACAATGAAATGATACAATGATATGAAATGATATAAACAGAAGTGTAAAATGACAAAACTGCAGATCAAATGGTACCATTATAAGCATTTAAAACATAAATTATGCAGCTATACTGATTATTATGATTTTTTCTTTGGCACGCCTATGAGAGTAAACCTACATGAATGCTTTATTGCTCAAAAAGAAGCTGGTGTTCTTCATATGATATAAAGTGAGACTCTGACAAACAATGCTAATTTTACATAAAATATATACTGTTTATATAGAGAGCAAAATCCCAAGATTCTTAAAAAATAGAGAGCTAGAGTACAACATAGTAAATGTATTTTATAGAACTAAAACACAGGCAGGCTAGGTGACTTGTTCAAGTCACTTATTGACATGGGATTGTATTGGCATCCTTGGGGTTTAAAGTTCAATGCTTTAGACATTACAGTATACACTATTACCAGGGCTATATGGTGTGCCCCTTCTACATATGTTCCGGGGGAGCAACCATAGGCTCCTCAGTACCTCCCCCAGGATGCTTGGTGACAGCCTCCCTGGCAGACAATGGTGCCTCAGTTTCCTGCAGGGCTCCATGGGAGATGGAGTTCTCCACAGCCCTGTTAGGATCTGGGGTGGCCACCAGGGAGTGCTGCATGGGTCCCTGAGCTGGCCTGGACAACTATACAGCCCCGCCCGGAAGTGCAATTAGAAACAGGTGATCAAACACCTGGAGCACTTCTGGGTGGGCTATAAAAAGGGCCAGCAACCACCACTCAGGAGCCAGAATCGGGAGGAAGAGGACGAGGTTGCCAAGGAGGAGTGGTGGTGCCAAACGGGAGTGTTGTGCTCATTTGAGCTAAGTGCTTTTGGGACTGTGTATTGCCTGTAGGGTTCACGGGGAAGATGTGCCCCACAGGTGAAGAAAAATAAAAGTCTTGTTGGATTTTACACATGCCTCTGAGTCAGTCTGTGCTGGGTTGGGCACTATACATCGTCCATATCACAATGGGTAATTGTGATATAAAATTCACATTGATCATGTTATCACACAGACTTACTTCATGATTAACAGCTCCATAAACATCCAAGAACCAATTTCTTTTGTTCATCAGTCAACCAATCAATCATTTTCCTGGCTATATAATTCCCACCTCACTTTCACGTATCACTGGCACGTTTTTTTGTCTGATAAGATACATTTTCAATGGACTTATAAAGTATAATAAGCTTACTGAGACACTTCAGCTTGGTGATTCAAAGTGGTTTGTTTGTTTATTACTGGTGCCCCATCCAGAGGTCATCCTTATGTTGGACCCAGTGTAGCTGGTAAGGTTATGGTCCACACAAACCTGAAATTTAATGCAAAACTGAGTTCATGGATACTTTGCAAGTGTAAATTTTAAGTATTGTTGCTTAATATCATAACATACCTATCTATTCATATTTGAGTGAACCAGAGGTCCTAGTTCAAGAAAACACATCTTGATACGTCTAAGAAATCACCAACCAAAACATAAAGAACTGTTGCTCAATCACACTTAAGCTTTTTTCTAGAATTTTAGCACTAGACCAGAATGCCCCTAAATCACTTGAAAAGTTATTTCACATTGTTTAAAACAAAGTGTTTTAGCAGTGAGTGCTTTAGAAAACTCCTGCATGCAGCAGTTCTTGAGTGTTTACAATGAAATGCTTGTTCCATTGAAATTAATGGTAACACTCAAAAATTGCTGGTAAAGGAAAACAATTAACATTTTGGAATCATTTTTACAGGAAGTCACTTCCTCTTCCTGGATGAAGCAGTTAATTGAAACAAAAAAAATGCCAGTGTCATTGTGCGTACCAGTTATTCAGCCATCTACTGACATTTCAAAATATTGTTATTAAATAAATTAATTAAAACAAGACAGATACTCTTTCTGATTGGCTGTGCGAATGAACCCTGAAAAGAGTCGTGCACCGTCAAGCACATTTGTTTCTTGCTTTACACCCAGTGTTGCTGCGATAATTACATGACTTCCAGTGACCCTAAACTAGGTAGATTAAAGTTACCCCTCAGAACATGAAGGAGTAAATTTATACAAATACAATGCCTGTTAATTTTTTTAGGTTGATTGCTGCTGTGCATGATAACCCCTTCCTCACCAGCTGTTACTAAATGACCAGATTATGCACTCTCATGATGTTTCATCAGAAGCAGAAGACATTTTTTGCCATTAGTGATCTTGAATTTTAAAAAATGCTTTGAAAACAAATTGCTAGGGAAAGTAGAAAAAAGGTCTTTCCTTGGTAAACTAAGTTCAGACAACATATAGGGTGTAGCGGAGTCTCTAAAAAGATGGCTGTCAAAGCTACATGACCATCATTTGCCCATGCCCCAATGACCCACTCCAATGTCTCTACCCAATCTGCACCATTAATACACAGTAATCAATCACACTGCCCAGGTGTATTGTGCCAGATCTGTGTTGTAGGTGTTTTAAGACATGACAATATGGAGGTTCAAGTTTTACTTTCAAAGATGACAACTTTGGAATTTCAGAACACTGTGAAATTATACATTTGACAGGAGAATTTATCCCTAGTTTAAGGAAAATGGTGTGGATACAGCAGTGCAGTGTGATGTGATCTGTATAATGGAATATATTGTAGTTAGGCAAGTGTTTTTATTTTGTGTGATCTACAGCTTCTTGATCAAATAGCTGGCAATGCATTAAATTCACAGTATACTTACTGAAAAAATGAGTCAGTAAAATGTTTTAGGAGGAAGGAAAAGAAGATAAGACAATTAATAACATGCCAAGGATATAACCAGAAAGTCACAAATCTGTTGCCAAAACCAATAATGCTTAACCATCACTCACAGTTGTCTATCCAAAGCAAATTCCCAGCACTAGCTGTCACGGAATTAATCGCATGGAATCACTTCTACATATCCAAATCTCACTTGGGAATGCACGTGGTGATCTGTATATGGTGATGATGACAACATCACATGTTGTGCATTCCTTGTGAATCATTGCTATGGCAATGGACCGTGCAAAAAGCCCCAAAATGGAATTGCCTAAGAACAAGCAAAATGGCATGGAAAAATAATGCTAAAAAAAATCTGCAACTTTTGAAGGAAGCCTTCTAATAAAAGAAAAATGTCAAAATCATATTCTTTGTGTTAAAAAAAGAAAAAGCAAAACAAAAAAGACATATAATTTATTTTTAACACTTACAGAAAGCCTCAAAAAATGAAACAAAACATCCAATTATAATACTGTTCACATAAAGTCTTTATTATCCAATTACACGAAAAGACTTAGTTTTGTACAATTCTCTCTCTTCTACACTGATGCTTGTACCTGCTATTGAGCGGCATACACCCCACCAGAGTGCATACAATGTAAAGCTCTTTGTGAAGGTTCCATTAAACAGTATATCCATATTCAATTAAGTATGTGTACATGTATGTCCACAAATAATGCATAAAATGGCTATCAGACACATGACTGGGCAAAATAATCTTAATACATAATTCGCCTGCCTCCTCACTCACTCACTCACGTCCGTCCGAAGCAGAATGCTCAGTTGCCTTCTGCGCACGTCCGAAGCCGAATGCGCAGCCGCCTTCTGCACAGCTGCCCAAAAAACCTTACAAGACTGACATCCAACTCCAACATCGCGGCAGGCGGCGGATTTACGGCCGCAAAAATTCAAAGAGAAAGGCGACTTCGATTAAAGCTCTAGAGGCCTGAAAGGCGATTTCGACTACAGCTCGAGGCCTAATTACGCATTCTGATTCAATTATGCATTCATTCAATACACCTACAGTGGTGTGAAAAACTATTTGCCCCCTTCCTGATTTCTTATTCTTTTGCATGTTTGTCACACAAAATGTTTCTGATCATCAAACACATTTAACCATTAGTCAAATATAACACAAGTAAACACAAAATGCAGTTTTTAAATGATGGTGTTTATTATTTAGGAAGAAAAAAAATCCAAACCTACATGGCCCTGTGTGAAAAAGTAATTGCCCCCTTGTTAAAAAATAACCTAACTGTGGTGTATCACACCTGAGTTCAATTTCCGTAGCCACCCCCAGGCCTGATTACTGCCACACCTGTTTCAATCAAGAAATCACTTAAATAGGAGCTGCCTGACACAGAGAAGTAGACCAAAAGCACCTCAAAAGCTAGACATCATGCCAAGATCCAAAGAAATTCAGGAACAAATGAGAACAGAAGTAATTGAGATCTATCAGTCTGGTAAAGGTTATAAAGCCATTTCTAAAGCTTTGGGACTCCAGCGAACCACAGTGAGAGCCATTATCCACAAATGGCAAAAACATGGAACAGTGGTGAACCTTCCCAGGAGTGGCCAGCCAACCAAAATTACCCCAAGAGCGCAGAGACGACTCATCCGAGAGGTCACAAAAGACCCCAGGACAACGTCTAAAGAACTGCAGGCCTCACTTGCCTCAATTAAGGTCAGTGTTCACGACTCCACCATAAGAAAGAGACTGGGCAAAAACGGCCTGCATGGCAGATTTCCAAGACGCAAACCACTGTTAAGCAAAAAGAACATTAGGGCTTGTCTCAATTTTGCTAAGAAACATCTCAATGATTGCCAAGACTTTTGGGAAAATACCTTGTGGACTGATGAGACAAAAGTTGAACTTTTTGGAAGGCAAATGTCCCGTTACATCTGACGTAAAAGAAACACAGCATTTCAGAAAAAGAACATCATACCAACAGTAAAATATGGTGGTGGTAGTGTGATGGTCTGGGGTTGTTTTGCTGCTTCAGGACCTGGAAGGCTTGCTGTGATAGATGGAACCATGAATTCTACTGTCTACCAAAAAATCCTGAAGGAGAATGTGCAGCCATCTGTTCGTCAACTCAAGCTGAAGCGATCTTGGGTGCTGCAACAGGACAATGACCCAAAACACACCAGCAAATCCACCTCTGAATGGCTGAAGAAAAACAAAATGAAGACTTTGGAGTGGCCTAGTCAAAGTCCTGACCTGAATCCAATTGAGATGCTATGGCATGACCTTAAAAAGGCGGTTCATGCTAGAAAACCCTCAAATAAAGCTGAATTACAACAATTTTGCAAAGATGAGTGGGCCAAAATTCCTCCAGAGTGCTGTAAAAGACTCATTGCAAGTTATCGCAAACGCTTGATTGCAGTTATTGCTGCTAAGGGTGGCCCAACCAGTTATTAGGTTCAGGGGGCAATTACTTTTTCACACAGGGCCATGTAGGTTTGGATTTTTTTTTCTCCCTAAATAATAAAAACCACCATTTACAAACTGCATTTTGTGTTTACTTGTGTTATATTTGACTAATGGTTAAATGTATTTGATGATCAGAAACACTTTGTGTGACAAACATGCAAAAGAATAAGAAATCAGGAAGGGGGCAAATAGTTTTTCACACCACTGTATATCAGGTTTGTGGTGCTTATACTTATTACTATTCCATATTGTACTGGAACATTCATCATTCAATATTATACTATAGGCCTGGAAAATTCATCAACTAACAGTACAAGCCTGTACAGTAATGAGTAAAGCGGACTACAATCATTACAAAACAACTTCTTCATTACTTATCATTTGTTCTTCATACACTGCTGACACAAACTCATGCCCATTTCATCTTATGTTGTCGAAACGGGCCCTTTGTCTAGTTTAAAATAATATGAATCAAAAGGGGTTGTCACCTCTATAGTTATTCAGTAATTTGCAATACTGAACATTGCAGTTATTCCAGCATAAGGTCGTAGAAGCATCCTGTTCAAAGTAGAAAACAATGGGGCAAGATCACATTGCAAGGCAGATGGCACACTTGCACCCCTACCGTGCCACCTTGGAATTGCTTGTTACACTAGCCTATATGTCTACGGGATGCAATAGTAAATGGCAGAGTACCAAGAGAACACTGGCATAGACCTTGGGAGAAATTGTGCTGCTCGAAATATGAACCTAGGGCTCCACAGTTGTGCAGGCATTAGTGCAACCACTGTATATTAAACAAATGAGGTTATTAAAAATAATCCCATACCCATTGACATGCATGCTCAAGTGGCCTTAACATTATGTTTTTTGACAAAGCATACAAAATATTTGTAAAGTAGTATTTAAAATAAGATGTGAACTTCTTTATAATGCACAGCAGAAATAAATCTTTTTTGTTCAGATGTCTCTAACAGTGGGGTCACAGACATCTTACTTATCAAATTTAATAAACCAAGTAGACCATTTAGTAATTTATTTTTTGAGATTTGAAGTTGTGGCATGTGCAGAGATGTTCAGCTGATTATGACTGTTTTACAGACGAATATGACTGTGAATTGAAAAAAATGACTCGCTAATGGATGATCGTAGCATTCATTTAAAAAAACTTGTGAAGAAAACACTGGTCATATTATTCACTGGAATTGTTTAAAGTTTTTTTAAATGTCTGTCATCTTGCTTGTGGCTATGAGTTGAATAATGGGGTGTTTGGTGTGGTGATGGTGTTCAAACCTGTTGAGAACATTTTAATATAATATATTGCAGATTGTATAACATATCCTTACATTAATTAAGCAGCATCAGTAAAGGGGAAATATATTCTACATAGTGGCCATGATTTTAATTTAAATTCCCAGTCAAAACAGCTCTGATTCGTCTGGGAAACAGACTCAGGGAAGGTTTTAAAAGGTCAACATCACAAGATGAATTAGACTTTTGAAAATTGTTCAGAAACTAGTTACAGATGGACAGAAATGAAGTACAAAAAACAAGGGTCAGCAGAGCTACAAGTTAGCAACAGTTAAGATTGTTTCTTAATAAACCTACACTTGTCTATGTCTGCGACCCAAAAGGTTTGTTGCAAAACAATCACCTTATTGCAGCAAAGAAATAAAGACTATTTTAAACTGGCAAGTATAGCAAAAGGACCCAAGAATTGTTTATGTAGTTTTAACAATTAAAGAGGGAAAACAAATCCTGTAGATATTGTGGTTACAGTTCCCTGTGATTTATAGTGCACATGCAGTGCCAATGTCATTTTGTCAGCTGTAGGGACAGCTGCATGGAGCCAAACATGACAAAATAAATTTGTTTGGCTCCATTTGTCTTTCACAATAGTGAACAATAAAAATGTTCAGTCTAAATATAGAAGACCAGGGTGTTCTACAGTACATGTACTGGACATTTGCTGAGGGCCTTCAGTGAACACTATCTTTTATGCATGTATGCATTATTGAAGAAACTTTTTTTGCCTTCTCCTAACCAGACTCATACAGTATTACTAGATACTATATAAGAAAAATGGTCGTAAAAGGTCTTAGTTCGACTTAGAGTAAGGCATATTTCAGACTTGTGATTCATGACAAGAAAAGGACATATGTTTATTTATTTATTTAGAAATATGCAAATGTGCTTTGATTTCAGAAAATTATTATAAATATTAAAGATAGAGATAGATACTTTATTAATCCCAATGGGAAATTCACATTCTTCAGCAGCAGCATACTGATACAATAAATAATATTAAATTAAAGAATGATAATAATGCAGGTGAAAAAACAGACAATAACTATGTATAATGTTAAATATTAACGTTTACCCCCCCCGGGTGGAATTAAAAAGTCGCATAGTTTGGGGGAGGAACGATCTCCTCAATCTGTCTGTGGAGCAGGACAGTGACAGCAGTCTGTCGCTGAAGCTGCTCTTCTGTCTGGAGATGATACTATTTAGTGGATGCAGTGGATTCTCCTTATTTGATAGGAGCCTGCTGGGCGCCCTTCGCTCTGCCACAGATGTTAAACTGTCCAGCTCCATGCCAACAATAAAGCCTGCCTTCCTCACCAGTTTGTCCAGGCGTGAGGCGTCTTTCCTCTTAATGCTGCCTCCCCAGCACACCACTGCGTATAAGAGGGCGCTTGCCACAACTGTTTGATAGAACATCTGCAGCATCTTATCGCAGATGTTGAAGGAAGCCAGCCTTCTAAGGAAGTATAACCGGAAACATACAAGCTATGAAAAGTGCATGTTTCAAAAATTCAGTACATGCTGATGTGTTTTGAATTCAGTAAATTAAAAATATCTCCCTCGTAGGAAAGTATGTAGGACTTTTAAAAATATTAAAGGAAAAATACAAGCTATGAAAGGTCCAGGATTCAAAAATTCAATGCATAATATTTTTGAGGAAAAACAACATATGAGGTAGAAGAAGTCTGTTAAACTGTTCAGTGACATGTACACACAGCAATGATGTAAATTTTAAGTAGCTCTTGTCACACATACAAGACTGGTTAGTCTTTTACTTAGACTAAGGTAACACGTAGTTGTATTGAAAGGGTTCCAATGTTTTTTTCTTGCATTCTCTTTTCCAACTCTAGAATGGTGGAACACTAACCAGAAAAAGGTTGCCCTCACTTCTATCCTGCTTCCAGTTGTGTCTCTACTGCCAAGTCAAGTCAAGTTGGGGAGCATGCACTGGTACAGTACGTTGCCGCACCCCCCAGGCAGACACGCGGTCCAGTCCCAACCTCTGGAAATGACCCTTTATCCGCCGCAGCCAGGTGTTACGTGGGTGACCCCTTGGTCTGGTCCAGCCACTCGGGTCCCTAACATTGAGGATCTTACGAGCTGGATCACCCTCTGGGAAATGTGCCACATGGCCGTAAGTGCCATGACTGACACTCCCTCACAATGCAGGTAATGTGCCTCATTCGGGACTCCATGAGCAACCACTCATTCGACACAAAGTCAAACCAACGGTACCCAAGGATTTCTGGAGAGACACAGTACCAAAGGAGTCCAGTCTTCGTCTCAGGTCACTGGATAGCGTCCATGCCTCGCAACCATATAGCAAGACAGGAAGCACCAGGACGCAAAAGACTTGGACCTTCGTCCTTTTGCATAGATATCGGGAGCACCACACACCCCTTTCCAGCGACCTCATGACCCCCCATGCTCTCCCAATTCATCTACTGACTTCATAGGAAGAGTCACTAGAGATATGAATGTCACTGCCAAGGTAAGTAAACCTCTCAACAAGGTTTGAGAGGTCTCTACTGCCCAACTGGAATAAAAGGACTGATGATATTTGATCAAGTTACCATTCAACCTGAAGAGCTCAAAGACATAACATTGGAACTATTCTCTTCATTACCACAAGAGAACGACATTTTTAAAAATTTCTTAATAAAAAAGATCTTTTGTTTTGCACTCCTGGCTGGAGCCACAAATCCTTGTGTGGCTGACATTTCTTATTATTTTACACTGTATAATTGATCATTGTAAGGTATGAATTATCATGACTTTAGTTATAGAAAATTTGTATATATGCAGAAGGCATTCAAAATATTAAAATAAGAATCCTGCTATTAAGATCCTACCCTGTGAGTGTTAAGATCTCTATATATAATAATAATAAAAAAGAAATATTAATAATTTACCTTTTTATTACTGGGAAAATGAGAAGCGTCCTAAAGACACAAATATGTTATTTTATATTGCGCCTTCACAAAGAAAACCCCCATGGAATTGATTACATTTTTCTAATCTAATCTAATCTAATCTAATGAAAAGTGTTTACATGCACACAGGCTTTTTCCATTCTTTCTTTATAAATTATGAGCTAATGCAGAACAACTGAACAACTTAGACTTGGGCATTTAATCAGTTGCGAGCCACATATCAGTTGTGGTGTATGTATTGTCCATTATTTAAACTCCTTAACTCTGCAAAGAGTAACATTCATTGTTATACGTACACAGTAAATTCATCTTAAAAAAATGAAGTGCTTGTTATACATATTATGGTAGTAATAATTTAGTATTTAGTATTGCATGAATTTTGTACTTGTCAAAGAATCCTGGAAAGCTAATGCCAGTGTCTGTTTTGGGCTCTTCTTGAATGGGAATTTGTTCTGACATACAGTTCACTAAGCCATGAAATATCTGAATGCCTATCCCACTGACAATGACAAGAGATTTAGCTATATGGTTATATAACAGAAATGTTTGCATCATAATTGCTCACTAACCTTCATGGATACTCAGTTGCCTAAAGGTGAGACATTCCTGGTATCCATATCATCTTCTCAAATGACACTATCCATGTGTATTTTTGACCCAAGCCGAATAAGTAAGTCTATGCTCTTGAACAGCAGAATGTTTTACTTACAAGAAGACAGAAAGATAACTAGATAGCAAACATGTTCATTGCAAATATAATATAATATAATATAATATAATATAATATAATATAATATAATATAATATAATATAATATAATATAATATAATATAATATAGGCATAACACATAACCAATTGAAATGATTTTTTTAAAGGAAATTTGACTCATTTGATAGTCTATATGTAAGCAGGCCCTGGAATGGCACCCCATCTGGAGTTGTTACTAGCTTTGTGTGAATAAGATTGGCTCCAGCTCCTAAGACCCTATCCTGGACTAAGATGACTTAGTAGTGAATGACTAGATGGTTAATTTATTATCAAAATGTTTGTTAATAACCCAGAATAATCAATGAATTCTTTACATATTCATCCTTTATATCTTTTCCCATGCAGACTAGTTTTTTTGTCCTCTGTTACCTGTTAATTTATATAGTTTGTTATTTACTGTATGTTGCCTGTGTACAGATTTGGAAGAAAGGTGTTCTGTTTCAGTAACCTTTAGACTGATTCTATTCAAGTGACAGTGGGTATGTGCAATAGTACCCTGCAGAATGTAGCTTCTTCAACTATACATTGGATAAAGTGAGTCTAAAAATGGATGAATGGATGGACAAGACTTGCCTACGATCAAACTACACACACATATCTTAAGTGAAATTAAACCTGCCTTGCTTGTTCTGAATTGTTCAAGACCTATATTTAAAATTATTTTGCATTTAACTATTTGTGACTCACAAATCACAGGCAAAGAATAGACTCATTTATATTACTATAATCAGAGTGGCGGCAGTAAAATGAGTAGCTCACAGTCACATGGTGACTCAATAGTGGACAATGAAGTGACAGCTGTCGTACTCTAATACAGTTTATGGCTTTTGATTAGGAATGACATTTAAGACTTCCAGTGCACAAAGCTTATCACTTAGATTTTGAGGCCTACGCATTAATTATGTCTGCAACATAAAGCAAACAATACGTCTGAATTAAGTCATGTTTAGTATGAATGATGATTTAGTATGAGTCAGTATGAACCTTTCAAAAATCTGACTAAATCCCGTAGTCGGTAATAAATTTTAATTTGTATTTCAGGTAGTTGCAGTTCCGATCAGGCTGTTCAGTTTAGTTTAACTTATTTGCAGCACCAGCTTAAAAAATGAAAAATGAAAGAGAATAAAAATTTGCCAGTATTCTTGTTTTAAAAATGTTGTCATGCACAAGCGCATGCGAGGCAGTCAATGGGCTTGGTTGGGCGTATTATGCAGAGACAAGGGTGGTCAGGATGGACTAATCCCTTTTTCTCTCTTCCCTTCAGACCCTCCAAACAGAAGCCTGTATAATTCCAGCACCTTTCTTCTCAGTCACATCACTTCTGGTTCTGGCCATTTCAAAACTCCCCTTCCTCCTCAGCAGCTATAAAACACCCACTTTTTCCTCAACCTCAGTCCCGATTTGGACATAGTCAGCAGTGACTTCTCAATCCTTCCTATTTTCTAGAGAGTTAATTTAATCTACGGGGAGGAACCCCCAAGCCTTTTTTCTTGTCTTTCTTGTGTTCTTACAATGTATTATGCAGCCTACACATTATAAGTTACACGCTGCATTCGCAATGCATCTGATAATCACATTTTAATTGTGCTTGCTAATGAAACATCACTGCATGTTCTGTTCATGATACTGTATTTTCCAAATCTGTCACGTGCATGATAGCAGAAGCTCGCCCACAATTAAAACACATTCAGCTTATAGCAGAAAGCAAAAATACAAAAAATTTGGCAATCAGCAATGTTGTCCCAAGATCTCCAATCTTGTTATTGTGTTACATTTCGTTTAAAAATCTTGGCTCCTGTCTCCTCAAACACAACAAAGAAGAATACAAAATAATCAAATTTTCTTAAAGAAATTGTGCGGATGAACAAGACTGAGGACAAAATAATAAATGAACCAAGAATTAACAACATTAAAAATTCTGATCTTCATAAAATTAAAAATGGTAATTATATACATTTCTGGTAAAACAATAACAGTAAAAATAAATTATTAGCAAATTATTTATCGTACTGTGTAGTACAAATGCATTCACACACACACAGGAAATCCTACCTCATTGCATTTAGCTGAGATATTCTCCAATGACCCAAACTAAATGGAAAGGGAAGTAAGAAGGTTCAAATAAAGCTACACATGCTCATTTAATATGGCAAGCATTTAAATCATCTAGGGTGTCTGAAAAATCTAAACTTTTTTTCCACTTAGCCTGCCTGGCTCATTGAAAAGCATCTTGGATAATTGATTTTCTAATTTGGCTATAACAAATACATACATACACTGCATACATGTGAAGCAATTGTTGATTCTTATACATGGGACATAAATCAATTGTATATTGTATAATTATCTTTATAGGGAGATTTTATATATACAATAATGCGCACGGCAAGCTGCTAGGGATGCTATAGCAGCTCTGATTATGCCAAATGCTTGAATAAAGTGATCATGAAGACCATCTGCATTTCAGGACTGCACCTTGACTTAGCACAGATACTAGCAGAAAAAGAGAATGATAGTAAAGTGACAAACCATCATTGCATAAGCTCCATGATGTGTTCTGCTGGAGCATGTTTAGTCAGATTCATATTCCATCATGATGTGACATTTCACTGTGTGTATACATACAGACATATTTTTATTTTCTCGCTGTTTCAAAATTGTTAAAACTGACAAATTTAAAAGATGATTTCAATAAAATATAATGTGATGTGAACATTTCAAGTCATTTCAAGTCATTATTCAAGCAATAAGATGTTCTATCAGACGGTTGTGGTGAGCGCCCTCTTCTACGCGGTGGCGTGCTGGGGAGGCAGCATTAAGAAGAGGGACGCCTCATGCCTGGACAAACTGGTGAGGAAGGCAGGCTCTATTCTAGGCATGGAACTGGACAGTTTGACATCCGTGGCAGAGCAATGGGCACTGAGCAGGCTCCTGTCAATCCATATTACTAAACGAGAATGGTAAACCGGATGGACGCAGGGACATCCGGCCATGGGCCGTGGACGCAAAAGAACGTACTGCGCAGGCGCCCCCACAAACCCCCCCCCCCACCAAGCAACGGAGATCGGATGGAAAGCAACGTAAAATAAGACATGAGGCGCCGAACGGAACACACACAAAGAAGAGGATTGAGACCCACGACACACAAAGCCCCCCTCCAGTAACTGAAATAAGAAATGAGGCGACGCACCCCTAGAAAGCCAAAAAGAAAGGAGTCAGACGCAAGCGCCACATAGCACACGAAACGGTACGCACACAAAAAAGAGGATTCAGACCCACCACACACAAACACCCCCTCCACTAACAGAGATAAAAAAGTGAGGCTACGCGCCAAGAAAAAATGTCTCGGCTCCAAAAACGCAAAGCTCAAATAAGCAAGGGTTCAAAACGAAACACCTCGAGTCTCACAGATTAACCGACATACAAAAACGGGCAAGGCTCAATACAAACAATGAACGCCGTAAACTGCAACGGGCTTCTCACACAGCACAGGCAAATCCATTACAGCTCCAGAATAGCACGTCCCAAATCCTGCACATACAACGACGCGCCTCTCAAACGGCACAAGCAAAACATACACGTCAAGGACATCAACGACAGACACCTGCTAAACGATTGCGCCAGTTAGCTGACAACGCGTTCAATAATAAGTCCACTATTCATGAAAATTCATTGGGATTAATGAATGTCATTTGCAATCATTGTCATTCACTTAACTTCCCTGAAGAAACAACTGGCAATACAAGTAATGAATTTACACGTTGTTGTCAAAAGGGTCAAATTAGACTGCCTCCTTTACATTCATATCCTGCATATCTACAGAAGCTTCTAACTAACGAAGTTCCTGAAACTAAAAACTTTACAAACTGCATTAGATCCTACAATAGTTCATTTGCTTTTGCATGTACCGGAGTAAATATCAGGCCACCAGAAGGCAATGGCCCATACTGCTTTCGCGTATGTGGACAAATATTACATCGCATTGGAACAGTGCACCCTGAAACAAATCAAGAACGCAAATATGCACAAATCACGTCGGCACCTACAACAAGCTTCTGAAACCGCGGAAGAAAAAATGTGTCGGCTCCAAAAACACATGTCACTCCTTATTCAAAATACCGGTCCCAATCACAGAAACATCGGTATCCACTATGAAAATGAACAGTAACAATGCACGTGACATCCGTCTTGCCACACTATTAATTATAGATGAATTTACAATGGCATCCAGTTTTAGACAGTGCTTAACTATTGCTCCACATGCAATGCGCTCAGCTATTGTTCAGTCCACCTTAAAATACGTGACGACGTCATACATAAACAACAAGAGAGCGAACTACAATACATATACAGGCGCGAGACCTGATTGGTGATAATACGAAGAAACGAACAGTCCGCATATTAACAGTGAGTGCGATCCTCCTTATTACTTATCCATATTCCTAACAATAAAGATCAAACAAGTCATCAATTCACGATCACGGGTACAAAACTAGACGGCTTGAGTAACAGGACCACAAACACGCACCCGCATCAATAAAAAAAAATTCACATCACCTACAACGCGCTTCAAAAAAATGTTACGCGGACAATTGCCATTGCTTTCAAAAGATACACTTAGTACAAAACATGCGATGTCCAGATCCCGAATATAACAATTGCTTATTACAACTGAGAGATGGTACACTCACCAATACAGATGTACTTCACCCAGATATTATTACGATTCCTCAACCCTTTATCTGCGACGACTTACTTACAGAGATATTTGGAACAGCAATCTCATTAGACCAAATACCCCTTTTAACACAACGGACTATATTCTGTCCAAAAAATATTAATGTTCATCACATTAATAACCAGGTCATTTCATTATTTCCTGGAGAGGCACGGCTCTTTCTAAGCTCTGACAAACTTGACTCTGATGACGACAATGACCATCTTAATTTCCCCTTAGAATATTTGAACACTATTAACCCAGCCGGATTTCCACAACACAATCTTAGCCTTAAAAACGGAACAATAATCATGCTATTAGGAAACCTTAACACTACACAGGGTTTATGCAATGGTACACGTTTAGTCGTCAACACCATGACACACAACGTTATTCAAGCAACAGTTCTTACAGGATCACATGCTAACAATACTGTTCTAATTCCTAGAATTGACCTTACAAGTTCTAACCTGGAATTACCTTTTACACTTAAACGGCGACAGTTCCCCATTACACCTGCCTTTCCCATGACCATCAACAAATCACAAGGACAAACCATGGACAAGGTTGGCATCTACCTCTCTGAGCCCGTTTTTGGACATGGGCAACTTTATGTGGCCTTCTCACGAGTTCGACGTTCATCTGACGTTAAAGTTAAGGTCATAAATGCTCCATGCCAAGGAATACTCATTCAAGGACAAGACACCATCCATCCATCCATCCATCCATCCATCCATCCATCCATCCATCCATCCATCCATCCATCCATCCATCCATCCATCCATCCATTTTCCAACCCGCTGAATCCGAACACAGGGTCACGGGGGTCTGCTGGAGCCAATCCCAGCCAATACAGGGCACAAGGCAGGGAACCAATCCTGGGCAGGGTGCAAGACACCATCTTTTCTACTAATGTTGTGTACAAAGAAATTTTCCAATAAACCTTTACACTGTACCAAACACTGAATTGTTTGCTTCCTATATGCGTCATCTACACCTTCACACTATGCTATATCTCATTCATACATCACGCTCTTTGTAATTTCCCAACACCAGGGGTTGGCGAGCGAAGCGAGCAGGGGGCGGAGCCCCCTAGTTATGAAGAATCCACTGCATCCACTGAACAGTATCATCTCCAGACAGAGGAGCAGCTTCAGCAACAGACTGCTGTCACTGTCCTGCTCCACTGACAGACTGAGGGAGGAGATCGTTCCTCCCCCACACTATGCGACTCTTCAATTCCACCTATGTAAACGTTAACATTATACAAAGTTACTGTCTGTTATACCTGCATTTTTATCACTCTTTAATTTAATATTGTTTTTTATCAGTATGCTGCTGCTGGAGTAAAAGTGCGGGCTAAGTTATTGGACACGCTCTGGACCCCCTGGAGGTAGTAATGAAGGAGAGAATTAAAACCAATCTATCTATCTATCTATCTATCTATCTATCTATCTATCTATCTATCTATCTATCTATCTATCTATCTATCTATCTATCTATCTATCTATCTATCTATCTATCTATCTATCTATCTATCTATCTATCTATCTACTTGAGTTGTTTACCTATGAGGAAGTAGTAGTATTTGCAGCTAGCTTACAATTGTAGGTTGTTGGAGCAGCAGGTTGGATCCAGAATCCTGTGTTTGAATCCCACACATGGTTGCTGTCTGGGTGGAGTTTGTATATTCAAGATTTGCTGATATAGGATTTTGTTTGAGTACTCAGATTTCATCCATTATCTCAAAACAAGAAAGTATATGTCATTTTGTTGGGCCAAATTTAGAGCTTAAAGGAAAACAGAAAAACATTTACAGTTTACAAGGAGCATGACCATTCATAAGCACATACATTTTGGCTGAACAAACACCATCGCCATGTTATTAATGTATGAAATCATCTTTATGTGGTCCATACCTTATAAAATCTGTACCGATGGAGCAGTAAGCTCCCTTTGTGAATCTGGGGTTAACGAACCATTCTGTAGCAGCAAATAGTGAAGGCTGCCAAATATACAAACTCAGTGAAGTTTTCTCATTCTCAGCCAAGTAGTGGGAGAAGAAATCACTTGTGTGAAGAGTATTTGCATTCATTACATAAACATATAAAGTTGTGTAAACCTGACAGCCAAAGGATGAGAAAATAGGTTCAAAGACATAGGTAAATCAAAAAGTACAAAAAGTAGAAGAAAGTCTTGTCAAAACAGAGACGAAATATTAATTAAGCAAAAATGACTGGGGAAAAACACAGCTATCAATCAAAGGGAAGATGTCAAAATACAATTTAATTGTGACACGAGAAAAAAAGAAATGAAAAAGAAATTTGAGGTCAAACAACAAAGCAATATGTAATGGTTTAGAAAATGCCTTTTGTGGTAGATCTTTTAAAACCAGTTTCAGATAACTGCTGTGACACTGTAGTTACTAAAGATGAGCAGAATGAACAAGGTATAACCAAAAGTAAAGAATACACATACAGCACAATGAGCAAGGTTTAACGAATGGGCAAGTAAAGGTTTTTTGGAAAGTTCAGAGTATGTAATGCATTCTGTTAAGTAAAGATTGCTTTGACAGATGAGTTTGTGTTTGAGTGTGTTCACTGTACTTAAGTCAGAACTTTTGACAGGGTAAATTTAGTGTGGTTATTTTTGGGTAATATTTCATTGCTATATTCCTTTAAATTTTACTTTTACTTTTTCTTTTTGATGTAGACATTTTGTGTTTTACTTTGTGTTTTGTACCCAAGGATGCAATTCAGTTGTAGTAGTGCAATGCTGTACACGTTCACATTACAGTTTTCAGTTGATGATATGTTACATACTTTTCTTTTTTAACGATGAAGAGTTGTGGCAAATCCTCATTTGAGCTTTACTTAAAAAGTAAAGAATGGATCAATATATGGAAATAATTTAAAACTAGGATTTTGTTAAGAACTTCAGGTTGATCATCAGTCACTCTCAGCTATAATTTTAAGTTATGTCCAGTTACTAAAGTTGTACTGATACATCAGCCCTCACACTTCCTAAAGTTACAATTTCTGGTTTTGTATTTAAATATCTGTTTCTCAAGATTTAAAGAAAAAAATATTATTAATATGATCTTTAATGTTCACAGTATTCCTTAAAGAAAAATTTGCAGAGGAGTTTAGGACAACCGTGTCAGCTTCCTGCTGCAAAAGAGGAAGTCTGGCCCATTCGCTACTTCCTTTGCACCTTTAAAAGGAGTTCCTGAGCAAAGTGAAAGTGGTTAGGAGACCTGAGAGGAAGCATATACAGACACACCAAGAAAGAGGGAGAAAAGAAGAGTGGATTGGAGAAGCTGTCTCTATGGCTGCTAGCATTGTGCTTGAATTAAATGAACAGGTTATCAATAGAGTCCTCAACTCTTTATTGTTTGACTTGTATCATCTGTCCACACTATAAAGACATTTCCTGTGTCATTTTCTGAGCTGGCATGGCCAACAACATTGTTCCCATATCTATTCTTTGAATCTCCAGTAATCCTGCCACTAACAGTGTATATACCCCCTGGCTCCCACCGAGATTCTAAAGCTGATTTCCATTCCTGTTTTCTAGATTATGAAAACTTTTCATCATAATTGTCTTTGTTTACAAAGGGATTTACAGAGCTGTAAATATATATGCCTACTGTACTTATTAAACTTTTCTAATGGTCCAGGCAGAAGAAGTCCCACTAGAGAAATAGCAGCGAATTTCAATGTGAAAATTCTAAAAATAAGCTGATTTCTGACAAAACAGGGAGGTTAGGTAGTGACAGGAAAAGGAGAATGGATCTGTTCTGTGAATAGAAGGGTTCATTTTTATCTGCAGGTCTATCTCTGATTGGTAAATGAAGACATCAGGCCATTAAACTTCTGTTAGTACCACACAATGCCTCGATGCATGCTCAATAATCCAGAAATAATTGGAGACTGAGGAAGTCACTTGGATGAGTGATGTAATGTATCTCCCTCAGAAAAAAAACTATGTCCAGATGAACAGAATCAACTTTCTAGAAGTACCACACAATGATTCAACCAGAATGTCTCTGCCTGTTTAACACATAAAGGATGAATTCCCTGCAGCAGATGTGAAGCTTATCTCTGCTATGAAAAAAAAAAACTGGCATACAACTTCAGACTAATGTAACATAATACACCTTAAAAAATACTCACTTACCTTGGAAATATAAAAAAGAAGCAAGAAAATAAAGTTTTTAATAATACAAAACATTCCTATGTTTTATAATATATTATAGTCTAGCTACTGGTAAAGAACTGAGATAAAATATGCTACTGAGGCTCTACTGTATAGATTGCATAGTATGAGCACAAATATTAGTTGAAACAGGTACATCACACTGTACACAAATTGTGTCTAAATGCCTAAATGAGAATTCTTCCGTATGGAAATGGCCTCTTCCTCTTACAAAATAGCAAGCACAACTGCCCTTAAATCTATTCTTAATATTCAGATAATATTTCTTATTTATACAATTTACTCATTGTAAGAGTTTTCAAAATATCATTTGTAACTTTAGAATTCTGGTGGCACAGCTGTATTAGCAACAATGAGATGCCTAAATATTCAATGCTTATTTGTTAAGTATTCACAGTCAATGCATTACTGCATGTTTAGCATACAAAGAAAAAGGAAGGGACTACCTGTATGTCTGGAGTTGAAGGTGTCTGCTTCTTTCGCTTGTAATTCAATAAATTCCAAAGACTACGCCACAGGAATGAAGCCACCAGGCAAATGCTGCCCACTATCCAGACATCTTTTCCTTTTACAAAGCTGTCCATTTTTAAATATACAAATGTATCATATTTGGGCTATGTGGTTCTGCAAAGCCTAGCCAGTGAGAGTACAGCATGAGCTTGGAGAACCACTGATTACAGAAAGGCCAAGGCAGAATAAGGTTTTAGTCTGTCACACTGTTAATTGAGTCCACTGCCAGAGCCAGTACTGATAAGGAAAAACATGCTGTCTTCATGACAAGTGTTAAACAGGTGGTGGAGGGTTAGAAAGTTGTGACAGAACACCCCACTGAAGCCGATTTACATATCAATACTGGAGACATGTATCCAGTAACATTATACACATATACTTCTGCATATTCAAGACACCAATGAAGAAAAGCTCTAAGCAAAAAGACAACCAGAAAAAAAAATCTGAAGTTATTATTGTTGCTGGAATTGCATTACAATATTTTATGAGAGCTTCTTTAAAGAGGATATGTTAAAATGCATAACTGATACAAACATTGGAAATGTATTTTAGTATTTTATTATTACATAATAAAATTAACATTTAGTTAAGACTATCTCTGTCTCTTTAAAGACAACACTGTGCAACATTTAAAAGTGAACATTTTATAGATTCTGTACGTTTGAAACTGCTGTCTTTTTCTTAGTGGTTAATAGGTAAATTTGTATACTTTCTTTACGTACAATTCTAAAAAAATACTATGGCTACAAGTAAATATTAAATCTGCCTTGCCAACATGGCATTGCAGAACTAAGTGCTGCTGCTGCTGCCTTACACCTCCAAGAGACTGGGTTATAATCCTAGTCCAATTACAGTGTGTGTGAAATCTGCATGTTCTCCCAATGTCTCAGTGAGTATGCTACCTATTTCCTAAATAGCCTAATTAACGATTATGAATTTGCCCAATATAAGTAAGTGTGCAATGCACTGGACTGGCACCCCTTGCAAGAGTTTCTGGCATTCTTGCACCTATGCAACCAGGAAATACTGTGCATCTCCTAAAACTGGATTAAGCAGTTTAAGTAAATTAAAAATAAAAAAACTACAATTTAGACATTACTGCTAAACTGTATGTTATAATAATTTGATCTACGGTCTTTGAAAGATTAAGTATGTTTTTTTCTGTTAAATTAGTAATCATTTTTACCATGCAAATCTATTTAATCCATGTATATGATAACTGTGTTTGATCTGTAAAGCTCCTTTTGATGCGTATTTCTAGTTTTTTAGTATGTATCCCAAGTCCACCTTGCTTCTGTCAACCCTTTTGTTTTTATTTCCAGTATTTGCATTGTTGCTAATAACTATGTATATTACATGATGATTTGTAATCTTGATTAATCTATATAAATTCCTTGATGATACATGTTTTCTATGAGTGTAACATAAAACAATAATGAATCCTTCCATAACATAAAATGCATGTTTTTGGGATGGAAATTACAGTACTTGCATGTGTAAACTCTACATTAAAGTATTTCATCAAACATTAAAAAAGTACATTTTTAAACTCTGGTAGGAAATCAGAATCCCTTTAGTATCTCCATTGCAAAACCAAATAAGACATGAATGGATTGTGTCACAGAACTTTAAATTTTACAAATCACTTGACTCCAGCTAAATTATAATTTTAGCGCCAATACCTATAACATTTTCTCCCAGTCTGATCATTCTTTTAGAGGTCTTATATTATTTGCCTTATATAGTCCTTTGTAATAGGGCCTATTAAAAAATACAACATTGAAATTAAAAACAATGTATTGATAAGCTTTTTGTGCCTCTTTATTTGTACTATTCTGGACTTACTGCAAATTTTAAGTGAGTAACAGTAATGGCTGGGTTTCAGTGTAAACAGTATTGCTGTTCCTTTTCTAGGTTGTGATCCTTCCTTAGTCACCTTCTCTTTAATTTGCGCTTTCTCGGGTTTGTTTTCTAGTTTTATACATGATCACTCTGATTCTACAACAGAAATGTTTTTGACTCCCTGTTTTCACCATAAAATCTCTTAGTTCATTCAAAAGAGAAATTAATATCACACTTTCCTCTCTTTCTATTAAATATTCTATACATTGCACAAAGGCAGTAAAGATAAAGCAAATGAGAGGTCCAACGTCTAGTATCACACATTCATCAATGATAAAGTGAAAGGAAAACTGTCATAAGCATTGTGACACATTTTCATCTTGCAAAATGTACTTCCACAATGTCTTGAGCACCACAATCTGCTAATGTAACCCCATACAGGTTCACAGACCCAAACACTACACAGCAATAATCACCACAATTCAGTCCTTTCTCTCAGTCCTTTACCGCCTTTCTCCTCCTGGGAGCTTCGTCCTACTCCCACTCCCGACTCTGGCTCCCAGACTGTAGTAAGGCGGCGCCTTTTATTCCTGCCCGGATGTGCTCCAGGTGGCTAGTGATGACTTTCCGGCAGCACTTCCTGGTGCTGCCCTTTGCACCGGAAGCACTCTGGGCGTCCCTGGTAGGCTCATCCGCCATCTTGCCTGGTGTGGTGGAAGCAACAGTTCTCCGTGTCCCACGAGGCTTGAGATGCCCCCTGGCGGTGGCCACGGGTCCAAACAGGCCAGAACCCCTTTGTTTCTCTCCAGTGGTCCCCTCCTAGTCCAGGGCGGTTGCCCCCTTGTGACCTGGACGCTATTCCTGTTCTTTTCCGGTCCCTCCAGGCATCCCGGCCAGGTAAGAACCCCAGTAATCTGCCACAATATATATATATATATATATATATACAGTATATATATATATATATATACGGTATATATATATATATATATATATATATATATATATATGGTATATATATATATATATATATATATATATATATATATATATATATATATATATATATATATACGGTATATATATATATATATATATATATATATATATATATATATATACTGCTGTGGGCTGGCACCCTGCCCGGGGTTTGTTTCCTCCCTTGCGCCCTGTGTTGGCTGGGATTGGCTCCAGCAGACCCCCGTGACCCTGTAGTTAGGATATAGCGGGTTGGATAATGGATGGATGGATAATATGATGTTGTTAGATTTTCAGATTCTTATTTATATTTGATTTATAAACTAAAAAATATCAAGAACTCACATCCCACGAGACAAGACATTATGCCAAGAGATTTAACCACGCCCGGGGCTGGAAATAAAAGACAAAGAGTAGGACAGCTGCTGTACAGGCTTCGAAGCGCTGTGCGAGATGCAAATCAGGTGGCATGGCAACAGCAGCAAGCCAGCAGCTGATCGAGCAAAGAGGAGGTAAAAAAAACTGCATTTGTTTCTCATTGTCTCACCGTTTTAAAGGGGGTTTTGGAGGAGCGACCGCGCCTCCTTGAGGTGCGTCCAGCTCCCTTCTTCACAACACGAGCAGCAGAGATGAGAAGTGGCTGGCACATAGTGCAGGCCGGAGGGGTTGGCGAGCAAAGCAAGCAGGGGTCGAACCCCCTAGTGTATATATATATATATATATATGTGAATTTCCCATTGGGATTAATAAAGTATCTATCTATCTATCTATCTATCTATCTATCTATCTATCTATCTATCTATCTATCTATCTATCTATCTATCTATCTATCTATCTATCTATCTATCTATCTATATATACGTATATGTATAGTAAAGGAACAAAAAGACTGCTGTAAAGGTTTGGGGTTTTTAGGCCCCGTATACTGTAAAGTAAAAGGTTTTTTGTCAGTAAAAATCCAGTACAGACAAGCAACAACAAAAAATGGCTGGCGGACAATTTATAGTGACGGACAGGAAGTGATGAAATTGATGGTAGATGGGTAATTGATGTCATCAGGAAGGGACCAGAGGTAAGAAAGGAACCCGGAAGTTGGTGTGCGTAATGGTCTTCCGGGTACGGTTAGGGCGGCGGTGCTTCGTTCTTTCTGGAGAGAGCAAAAGAGAGGTTAGTACCCCGCCATTGACCCCTGGCATGACTCTTCACGGTGCCCATTGGGTACTTAAGCCGCTCCCCATGCGCTCGTGCGTGATATGACCCCGCTTTCAGCCCAGACCCACTGGGTCGGGCGGCCCACACCGAGAGGTCGTAAACACGAGAGAGAGCATCAGCACTGGCCTGAAGGTTACCTCGGCAATAAGTGATGGTGAACTTATAAGGCTGCAAGTCCAAAAAACCACCTGGTGACCCGAGGATTCAAATCCATGTGGAGGGCCATCCACTGGAGGGCAGCATGGTCCGTCACCAAGGTGAATTCCCAGCCCAGCAGGTACTACCGCAGATGAGTTACCACCCACTTGATGGCCAAGGCTTCCCGTTCCACTGCTGCATACCTGGCCTCCCTGTCCAACAGTTTCCAAGTATAGCACAGGGTGTTCGACACCGCCGATGCTTTGGCTCAACACGGCACCTAAACCTGTGTCCGAAGCATCGGTCTGGAGAATGAAAGGGAGAGAAAAATCAGGAGTTCTCAATACAGGTGTCGTTGTTAGGGCCGTTTTTAAGTCACCTCGTTCCACACCATATGTAAAGGGGCCCTTTTCTTTGTCAAATCTGTCAAAGACGCTGCCCTCTCGGAAAAACAAGGTACAAACCGGCGGTAGTAGCTCGCCAACCCCAAGAAGGCTTACACCTGTTTTTTGACTATCGGACGGGGCCATGCAAGGATGTCCTTTACTTTAGAACTCTGTGGTTTCATCAGTCCTCCTCCCACCAGGTAGCCTAAATACTTAGCCGCGTTTAACCCAAAATAACATTTTCGTGGATTAATCCGAAGCTCGGCCTTCGCTAGCGTCAGGAGGACGGTATAAACCTGCAACACATGTTCCTCCCAGGTGCCGGAGTAAATGACGACGTCATCCAGGTAGGCGGCACAATAGAATTGGTGGGGCCTTAGCACTCTATCTACCAGATGCTGAAAGGCTGCTGGCGCCCCATGCAGTCCAAATGGGAGGACCTTGTATTGCCAGTGTCCACTAGGGGTGCTGAATGCTGTTTTTTCTTTGGTGGATGCCGTTAAGGGAATTTGCCAATACCCTTTGGTCATGTCAAGGGTAGAACCTGAGGAGCACGATCCCTACGGGGTATCTGACGTAGCTGGCAAGCCGGGCAAGACTGACAGAAATGTTGGACCTCCTCATTGATCCCGGGCCAATAGAACTGGAGTTTTACTCTCTCCAGTGTTTTTTCGGCCCCGAGATGGGCGCCTAAGAGGTGGGAGTGCGCTAGTTCACAAACCTCCTGCTGGTAGGTCCGTGGCACTAACAACAGTTTCCGCCTCTCACCTTCGTGTTCCGCAACTCGGTAAAGCAGATCGTTTTCTAGAACAAAGCAGAGTCCTGGTGGTGTGGAATTCGCTGACGATATGTTGTCTAGGGACACGATGGTATTCCTGGCAAACTTCAGGGAATCATCATTCCACTGCTCTTTTTTAAATGGCGCTGGCGTGGAGCGGAACTGATATTCCATGCCAGAATCTGGTGGATCTGGTGAGCCATCCGGAGTAGTGTCTGTCCGACCTGGAACCTCACCCAGTTGCACTTCTGGGTCGAGGTCCGTTGCCAAAGAGGGCCCCTCCTGGCTGGCTACGTCATCAATAGTTGCCGCCGAGCACGGCATGGGAGCAGCTGGGAGAGCCCCTTGACCTTCCATAATCAGACCCAGGCTAAGTGTGGGAGTGTTTTTTGTTCTACCGCGGTTATTTTCCGACCAGTCTCATCCCAGTATAAGCTGAAAGGGGGGCTTGGGCAATACAGCGACGAGCAGGTGTTTTAAGATAGATAGATAGATAGATAGATAGATAGATAGATAGATAGATAGATAGATAGATAGATAGATAGATAGATAGATAGATAGATAGATAGATAGATAGATAGATAGATAGATAGATAGATAAAAATGCAGGTAAAAACAGACAATAACTTTGAATAATGTTAACGTTTACCCCCCTGGGTGGAATTGAGGAGTCGCATAGTTTGGGGGAGGAACGATCTCCTCAGTCTATCAGTGGAGCAGGACAGTGACTGCAGTCTGTCGCTGAAGCTGCTCCTCTGTCTGGAGATGACACTGTTTAGTGGATGCAGTGGATTCTCCATAATTGATAGTAGCCTGCTGAGCGCACGTCGCTTTGCCACAGATGTCAAACTGTCCAGCTCTGTGCCTACAATAGAGCCTGCCTTCCTCACCAGTTTGTCCAGGCGTGAGGCATCCTTCTTCTTAAAGCTGCCTCCTCTTAACGACCCCTTCTAGGAAATATAACACTTAGCGGACCGATAATAACAATAAAAATACATTTTATTTATATAGCGCCTTTCCCATGCTCAAGGCACTTCACAGAGTTTAAGATAGAACTGCAGGGTATACAGTATATAGCATTGTACAAACCAGATAAATAAATAAAGAAGATTAAGACAGTAAATTCAAAGAAAAAAAAGCCTAACAGACAACATAATTGATGGTCTAGCACACACACACACACACAGGTTACATGAGCATCTTGACATAAAGGTAAACTGAGAGAAGGGTAGTAAAGTCAGGTAGAGCTAAAGGCCTTCCTGAACAGATGAGTTTTGAGTTGTTTTTTAAAGAATTCATGGAATCAGCTGACCTGATTAATTTCGGTAGGTCATTCCAGAGTCTGGGTGCTATACAGCTGAAGGCCCTGTCACCCATGGAGTGTAGATTAGTGTGGGGTACAACAAGATTGCCAGAATCAGAGGACCTTAGTGGGCGAACAGCACATGATGGAGAAGGTCACTGATGTAGTTTAGCGCAAGGTCGTTTAAGGCTTTGTAGTTATTAGTAGGATTTTATATTTGATTCTGTAAGACACAGGGAGCCAGTGAAGGCGGAGCAGGATGGGTGTTATGTGCTGTCTGCTGCTGCTTCGACTAAGGACTCTTGCAGCCAAATTTTGAATAAGCTGGAGCTGTGATATAAGATTAGAAGAGGCACCTGCCAGCAGCGAGTTACAATTATCGATGCGGGATGTGCAAAGCATGAACAAGTTTCTCAGCAGTAGAAAAGGAGAGGAAGGAGCAAACACTGGATATGTTACAGAGGTGAAAGTAAGAAAGTTTCTTAATCTGATTTATGTGGGTGGAATAAGAAAGGGAGGAATCAAAAATAACACCAAGATTCTTTGCAGTAGAGGCAGGTCTGATGAGATCACCACCAAGATGGACTGGGAAGGAGCTCATTTTATTAAGTTGCACTTTAGTCCCAGTTTGCAGGAGGTCAATTTTGTTGCAATTTAATTTTAAAGAGTTCTGCTTCATCCAGGTATTAATTTCACTGAGGCAGGTTGTGAGCTGAGTAAGCTCTGATGAAGTTCCACTTTTAACATTGAAATAAAGCTGAGTATCGTCTGCATAAAAATGATAACCCAGTCCATAGCTACGAATAATATGGCCAAGGGGAAGCATCTAAATACAGAAGAGAAGAGGGCCGAGGACAGAACCCTGAGGAACTCCTTGTGTGACTGGCGCTGAGCTAGATCTGCTGTTGCCAAGACTAACAAACTCTTGCCTATCAGTCAGATAGGACTTGAACCACTGGAGGGCAGTGCCAGAGATACCCAGCATGTTCTCCATTCTGGACAGTAGAATGTCATGTTTGACAGTGTCAAATGCTGCACTGAGGTCTAATAGAATTAATATGCTGGTTTGTCCAGAGTCTGCTGCCATAAGCAAATCATTGGTTACCCATAGCAGAGCAGTTTCACAGCTGTGCTGCGCCCTGAAACCAGACTGAAAGGGTTCCATCAAATTATTAGAGGTTAGGTAATTGGTGAGCTGGGAGGCTACAACACGCTCAAGAACTTTTGACAGAAAAGGTAAGTGGGAAATAGGCTGAAAGTTGTTAAGATTGTCAGCATCAAGACCAGACTTTTTTAACATTGGGGTTACAGAAGCGATTTTAAAAGTGATCGGCACAGAGCCAGTGTTACAAGGGATGAGTTTATTATTGTTGTAACAGTTGGGATTATGGCATGAAACCAGGATTTCAGTAGTGTGCTGGGGATGGGGTCCAGTACACAAGTTGTCGGCCTCATCTTACAAAGCAGGTCATTAACAAACACAGATGTGACTGGTGAGAACTTAGAGAAGGAGCTGGATGGAGTGGGAAAACGAAGAGATATAAACAGATGATGTATTTATGTTAGTTGAATTATTTAGATCTTTAATTTTGTTACGGAAAAAATGGAGGAATTCCTCACAGACTCAGTAGAAGAGGTAGTTGGGCCAGATGCGGGTTAGAGTAGTTTATTAACGACAGAAAACAAAACCCTGGGGTTATCATGGCCACTTCTATTATTCTGCCATAATGGGTGTTCTTGGCAGCAGTTAGTGCTTCTTTATAAGCTCTTTGGTGGTCAGAGAAAGCCTGAATATGAACAGTGAGGCCAGTCTTACGTGACATTCTCTGAAGGCGTCGGCCAGCTGCTTTCATAGATCACAATTCTGAATTATACCAAGGAGCTGAACGCTTAAAGGAAACCTCTTTATGCTTTAAAGGTACTGTTTTATCTAATGCTGAATGAAGGGCTGTGTTTGAGTGGTCAACAAGACTATCTAGTGTTGACGAAATAGTCGCAGACAGTAAAAGATCAGAAATGGTTCCAGAAAGGATAGAGGGGCAGATATTTTTAAGGTTTCCGTAAGAAATTTGTCGTTTACAGATAAGAGGAGGGAGAGATAATGAGACAGTGAAAAGTACTGCTTTATGGTCAGAGAGTCCCAAATCAGTGCTGTAAATGTTGGCAACAGATAATCCAGCTGTACAGATCAGGTCCAGTATATGACCACCATAGTGGGTGGGAAAATCAACATGTTGTGTCAAGTCAAAACAGTCCAATAAGGATAGGAATTCTTTTCTCAGTTTAGATGTAGTTGTGTCAATATGGATGTTGAAATCACCAAGAAGGATAATTCTTTGAGAGTGAGAGCTTAGGTCAGTCAAAAGTTCAATCAGATCGGATTAGAAGGATGCATTGTATTTTGGAGGACAATAAAGAACTATAAGTGAGACAGGACCTGATTCCATTATAAGTTTAAGAGCCAGGCACTCAAAAGACAATGGACAATCAATTGGGACTCGTTTGATGTTTAAGTCTACTCTGACAATTACTGCAAGTCCTCTGCCTTGTCTTGAGCTGCGGGGCTCTGTGTGGAAAGTGAATCCAGGTGGAGTCGCCTTCATGAGAGACGTAAATTCGTTCGGTTCTTGCCAAGTCTTCGTTATACAAGTTTAGTGTCAGTGATGAATTCTGACAGCACCAATGCTTTGCCATTCAGAGATCTCGAATTAAACAATACAATATTAGTTAATGAGGCTTCTTTTTGCACAGAGCCATGATCAGAGTTTATTTTCACATAATGTAAATTCGGCACACTGACACTTCTATTTCCAGGGCCATGAGAAGGATGGCGTATTCCTGAGCAAATGCCACCAGTGATCTTTTCATTTGCAGCTTGGCGGTAGCGGCGACCTGACCCACGATGTACATATTTCGGGTGGCTCATAAATCCTGGCGTCTTTTAGGATGTTCCTGTCAGACCATTTGCTCTGGACAAACTGTTTAATAAGAAGGAGTTTGTCATAAGAGAATTTTAACATGATAGTGAGTAATACTTATCTGATAGCAGTGGAGAAGCAGCACAGCACAGCACAGTACAGCGGAGCCGGTAAGACAGGTGGGTGTGGTAGCGTAGATGAGCGGCGATAGCAAAGCAGCAGAAAGCATAGCAGGAGGAGGTAGCAGGATTTGGAAGTTCCAGCATACAGCCATAAACAGTAACGTTGGGTATTACAGGCGTGATCACCCAGGAGCCAGTGGCCAGGTGGGTATGAAAATCAGATCAGTTCTTAGTCGAACAGTACTGTAAAATGAATCGGGAGCAGACCAGAATAGCAAATATAATCAAGGAGACAAATTATCCCGAGGTCCTAGATCGCCAGGTACACAGAAATGTTCGTAGGTCTCATCCCGTGATCCACAGGTTCAGTTGTTCCCAGTCAAAGTAGAGTCCATAAAATCTGTAAATATTAACCAAATCCATACAATTCGAGTCATCTGCATCCATGAACTATACGTACAATAAAGGAAATAAAACATGCGGAAGAAAGTGTAGAATTAAAGCAAGTTTTGCAAAAAGTGTTGTTAGCAAGGAGGAGCGGCTACAGCATGTGTGCGCCAGTGTCCCCTCCCAGCCTCTGGGACCTGGTCTCTCCGTGTACACAAGTAACTTTGGTTCTCTGAGCCACCCATTGTCGCAGTAGAACATGATGGTGAGCCACAATGGCAATGTTATCGAACAGTGCCACCACCGAGTGCCCATTTAACAACACCACTCCCGTGTTGGGAACCGCCAGAGGATTAGACAAGGCACAGTACCTTTCTCCTTTAGCCCAGGTGCAGTCCATCGGCTCCGGAATGTTCAGCGGACAGGTGGGAAGGAGGTGTTCCACCTCGCCGCACTTGTAACAGCGCGGGGAGGCGGGCACCCTCTCTTTCGGTCGTACTGGAGGCTCTGCCGCACGACGGGTGGGTTCCGGGGTAGCGACATGTCCCTGTCGGACCCCGCGAACAGGCTTCTCTGACCCCCCGAGTTGGGCAACCGCCAGTTGTCGTTCCAAAATCTCCAAAAGACCATTCATGTCCTTATACTGATGACTCCGGACCTGCTGGGCGCGATATTCAGGCATGGCATTGATCAACCCCTCACAGGCTACCTGCTCAACCACCTGGCAGGCCTGGTTGACGTCTGGCCTTAGCCAGTGCCCAAGCTTCCCCCAGAACTCAAACACATGGGCTCTCACCGGGCTGTTGGGGTCAAACTTCCATTGCCACCATTCCCTAGCCTGCTGGCCCGAGGTTACGCTGTAGCACTTGAACATCTCGGTCTTAAGGAGGTAGTATTGGGCGGCTTCATCTTCGGGGAGATCGTGATAGGCCCGCTGCACGGGCCCCTTCAAGTACGGCGCCAGAATAGACGCCCACTCTGCCCTCGGTCATTGGTTTCGAGAGGCAGTTCTTTCGAACACCGACATGTAGGACTCGATGTCGTCTGCTTCTGCTGCCGTCAGCTGTTTTTGGGTCTCAGCCAACTCCGCTTTCGTAGTGGCCTGGTCCACCTTTAAAGCCTGCAGCTCGTTGGCCATGGTGGTCAGGACCGCATTTAGGTCTTGCCCTTCTGTCATTTCTTCGGGTTTTGTCCTGCCGACTATGCCACTGTAAAGAAACACAAAGACCACTGTAAAGGTCTGGGGTTTTTAGGCCCCGTATACTGTAAAGTATAAGTTTTTTTTGTCAGTAAAAATTCAGTACAGACAAGCAACAACAAAAAATGGCTGGCGGACAATTTATAGTGACGGACAGGAAGTGATGAAATTGATGGGGACGTTGTGATGGTAGATGGGTAATTGATGTCATCAGGAAGGGACCAGAGGTAAGAAAGGAACCCGGAAGTGGGTGTGCATAATGGCCTTCTGGGTACGGTTATGGCGCCGGTGCTTCATTCTTTCTGGAGAGATAAAAAGAGAGGGATTTGGTGTCATCCGTTTATAGGAGATGGACGTCTGAAGCAGAGCTCCGCTAGCAGCGGCTTTATTTTCCCACGTATTTCATATTATTTAGAGGTATCCTGTATTTAACCCGACCAAAGAACTTCCACTACAATATACAAGCATGAGTAACAAGAAGAAAAGTCAGAAAGAACCGGAAAAGAAACTTAAAGCCGCTTCAAAGTCTGGACAGACATCCGGCCCTCGGGATGGCCTCTCGGAGACTGACCTGGAACAGGCAGACGAATGCGCAGATCTCCTGGGACCCCGCTCCATTGTATCGTCTCCAGTCGAGAGTGAAAATGGGAGCGAGGGTGCTAGTGATACAGGTCGCGCTGGATCGCCAATTTCTGAGGATCATTCGAGATTAGAAAAGGCCCTGCAGGATGTGCTCTCATCTACTCATCGCGAGCCCGCAGCATCTGCTGTAACAGGAGTTGCATTTCCACTCGCGGAGCACGAAATCCGAAGCGAACTGTCCGAATTGAAAGAGATGATTGCTACACTGGCTGCCACCATGGCTACGGCCATAAATGAGCTTAAGAAGGGTAACAAGAATGAGCTTAAGAAATCTAACACTGAGCTTAAGAACGAGCTTAAGAAGGATATCATCGAGATTAAAAAGGATAATAAAGACCGGGAAACACGTCTATTTAAATGTTTTGACGTGAACTTTTAAGGCATGTTTTAGAAATTAGAGGAACACATCGAAGAAAATAGATCCAAACTGAAAATGCTTGCCGACCAGATTAATGACGTTACAGATCAGCTGGATGACGTTAAGCAGGCATTCATGGCTCCAGATGAAACAGCGGAACAATTGGCATCTAACGCCGATGAAAAAGCCACAGCTGCGAATTCCGAATGCAAAAAACTTGGAGACAGACTTGCAGCCCTGGAAGATAGGTGCAGAAGAAACAATATAAGAATTGAGGGTATACCTGAGAAACGAGAAAGCTCAAGCCCAGTGAACTTTGCAGTAGAATTACTGTCTAAAATAATTGGAGATGATTTTAAGCTCGACATTGAGATAGCAGCTGCTTATCGCACATACAGGTCAAGTACCTTTAAACCTAGGTCTTTTATTGTCCGCTTCGAGCGACTACGATGTAAGCTTGATGTGATGGCACTTCTCAGACACAAGCAAGACATTATATTTGAAAATAATCTTATTCGTATTTTCCCCGACTTCTCACCATTAGGAGTCCTGCCATGTGCAAAAGTTCACTGATGACACTGCTATCGTGGGCTGTATCAGGAATGGGCTGGAGGAGGAGTATAGGGACCTAATCAATGACTTTGTTAAATGGTCCGACTCAAACCACCTACACCTGAACACCAGCAAAACCAAGGAGCTGGTGGTGGATTTTAGGAGGCCCAGACCCCTCATAGACCCAGTGATCATCAAAGGTGACTGTGTGCAGATGGTGCAGACCTATAAATATCTGGGAGTGCAGCTGGATGATAAATTAGACTGGACTGCCAATACTGATGCGCTGTGCAAGAAAGGACAAAGCCGGTTATACTTCCTTAGAAGGCTGGCTTCCTTCAACATCTGCAATAAGATGCTGCAGATGTTCTATCAAACAGTTGTGGCGAGCGCCCTCTTCTACGCAGTGGTGTGCTGGGGAGGCAGCATTAAGAGGAAAGACACCTCACGCCTGGACAAACTGGTGAGGAAGGCAGGCTCTATTGTTGGCATGGAGCTGGACAGTTTAACATCTGTGGCAGAGCGAAGGGCGCTCAGCAGGCTCCTATCAATTATGGAGAATCCACTGCATCCACTAAATAATGTCATCTCCAGACAGAAGAGCAGCTTCAGCGACAGACTGCTGTCACTGTCCTGCTCCACAGATAGATTGAGGAGATCGTTCCTCCCCCAAACTATGCGACTCTTTAATTCCACCAGGGGGGGTAAACGTTAATATTTAACATTATACATAGTTATTGTCTGTTTTTTTTTCACCTGTATTATTATCATTCTTTAATTTAATATTATTTATTGTATCAGTATGCTGCTGCTGAAGAATGTGAATTTCCCATCGGGATTAATAAAGTATCTATCTATCTATCTATCTATCTATCTATCTATCTATCTATCTATCTATCTATCTATCTATCTATCTATCTATCTATCTATCTATCTATCTATCTATCTATCTATCTATCTATCTATCTATCTATCTATCTATCTATCTATCTATCTATCTATCATTAACAGCTGTAAAACGTGCAGCCTACTTTGACATTAAAAAGTTGCTACGGAAAGCCGATATCAAATACAGCCTCTTGTATCCCGCCAAACTGAAAGTGAAAGTTCAAGATCAATATTATATTTTTACAAGCAAGGAAGAAGCTGAAAAGGAATTAAAAAAGCTGTTTCCGACACTCTTTTGAAAGTTAATAAGGAGCCGTATTCTATCAAGGCATGGGAAGGACCTATCATCTGCTCTCAGATCCACTTTTAAAGAGACTGGTATTAAAATCATACATCCTTTTCTTTATCTGGACATTATATGTTTATGTCTTAATTAGAGTTATAGACGTGAGTGTGGAAGTGTGGAAGTAATTAAAGTAGGATTTGTTTTTTTGTTTTTTTAACTACCTTAAAGTAGACTGTTTAACATCATACTCTGGGTTTATTGCTATTTCTACTATTACATTACTATTACATTTAGATAGATAGATAGATAGATAGATAGATAGATAGATAGATAGATAGATAGATAGATAGATAGATAGATAGATAGATAGATAGATAGATAGATAGATAGATAGATAGATAGATAGATAGATAGATAGATAGATAGATACTTTATTAATCCCAGGGGGAAATTCACATATTCCAGCAGCAAAAATATTAAATTAAAGAGTAGTAAAAAATGCAGATAAAAAAAACAGACAATAACTTGAATAATGTTCAACGTTTACCCCCTCTGGTGGAATTGAAGAGTCGCATAGTTTGGGGGAGGAATGATCTTCTCAGTCTGTCAGTGGAGCAGGACAGTGACAGCAGTCTGTCACTGAAACTGCTCCTCTGTCTGGAGATGACACTGTTTAATGGATGTAGTGGATTCTCCATAATTGATAGGAGCCTGCTGAGTGCCCGTTGCTCTGCTACGGATGTCAGACCGTCCAGCTCTATGCCAACTATTTATTATTTATGTATTTATACTATTACATTATACTATTACACTAGGAATTACCATGTTTATCCTAGGCTACTTTTTAAAATCATTCCCAGGGTTCATTCTTTTTTTTTATCTTAATATCTTAAAATTGCTGAAGATTAAGAATGATTATATTTTCGGCAGATAGTATTTAGAATTCAGCTGCAATAGATATCTCTTTGTTTTAATTCTCTAACGCTGCTGCGGGGTTTGTTTTGTTTTGAACGTGCTCTGTCTCTTCGTATGTCAGAGGACCGGGACATCGCGAAGTGGGATTAAGCCTCATGTGGGGAGGCAAAATGGGGGGGTGGGGGGATAAAGGGGGGAGAGAAGGAGAGCAGGCTATATCTAATCTATTCTTCTAATCCCTATAACTATAAGTATCAATGCAACAATAGGCTAAAATGCAATAACTCATGGGGAATCTTGAAACTAAGATTAAAACTGCCTCATTACCAGTTAAGACTATAAAATGACATTAAAAACTTAGAATCAAGGTCTCCATGATGGGACAGTTAACTTTGTGAGCTGGAATGTTAAAGGCCTGAATCACGAATTAAAGAGAAAGAAAGTATGCTCTCACCTAACAGGCTTAAATGCTAAAACAGTATTTTTACAGGAGACCCACTTACTAAAGAAGGATCAGTTCAGACTACAAAAAGACTGGACTGGCCAAATGTTCTATTCTAGCTTTATAAAGAAAACTAGAGGGGTGGGAATTCTCATACACAGAACAGTTCCATTTGTAGCATCAGATGTAGTATCGGAACCTGAAGGGAGATATGTGATGGTCATGGGCAACTTATATAACAGTAAAATGATTTTGATAAATGTTTATGCACCCAATGTCGATGATAAGGAATTCATGCAAAATCTATTTGCATCCATTCCCAATGTGAACACTCATAAAATTATAATGGCTGGGGAGTTTAATTGTGTTTTAAATCCACTTTTAGATAGGACTCCTGCGACAGGGGGGACGACATCTAATACTGCAAAGACAATTACACAGTTTTTAACTGACCACAACTCGTCAGACCCCTGGAGGTTTCTTAACCCAAACTCAAGAACATATTCATTCTACTCACCAGTGCATTATAGCTACTCAAGAATTGATTATTTTTTTATAGATAATAATTTCCTGCCTACAATTAAATCATGCAAATACAACACAATTGTTATCTCCGACCATGCCCCTCTAGTCTTGGAGCTAAAATCATTAAGCCCCTCACACTCACCTCGCAGATGGCGCCTTAACCCTCTTCTATTGGCAGACGAGAACTGCACAGAATTTATATCCAAACAAATTAGCTTCATCCTAGAGACAAACACGCCCACAGAGGCTTCTGCAGGAACACTCTGGGAAACTCTGAAGGCCTTCTTAAGAGGACAGATTATTTCATTTCTTTCCCACAGAAATAAATTAGAAACTAAGAAAGTGTCAGAGCTAAGAAGCGAAATTACTAGAATAGATGAAGAACAAGCCAGGCGTCCAAGTGAAGCTCTCCACAGGAAAAGGCAAGCCTTGCATACAGAACTTAACATCTTAACAACTAAAGAAACTGAACAACTTATTTATAAGTCTAGACATCATTACTATGAACATGGAGAAAAAGCTAATAAGCTTTTAGCTCAACAAATTCACAAACAAGAAGTTCGCAATGCAATACCAGTAATCACTAACACGAATGGAGAATTATTGATCATCCATATTAGTAACCGAGAATGGTAAACCGGATGGATGCAGGGACATCCGGCCATGGGCCGTAGCCGCAAAAGACGTACTGCGCAAGTGCCCCCACAAAACCCCCCTTCCAAGCAACGGAAACCGGATGCAAAGCAACGTAAAATAAGAAATGAGGCGCCCATAGCACACAGAAAAAAGGAGTCAGACGCGAAACGGAACACACACAAAGAAGAGAATTGAGACCCACGACACACAAATGAGACAACGCCCCCTAGCACAAAAAAAAAAAAAAGAAGTCAGACGCGAGCGCCACACAAACCCATTGGACACAAAACGGGACAGACTACGGACATAGCACACGAAACATACACAAAAAGCAGGATTCGGACACACGACCACACTAACATAAATAAGAAATGAGACACAAAGCACCATTACTAAACGAACCGTCCGTATTAAATATACGTCATCTGAACACATTCAAATTATGCAACATAGGTCGATCTCATTACACTGATGCACTATTAACCGTTCAACCACAGAAAAGGCTCCATATTAACAGTGAGTGCGATCCTCCTTATTACTTATCCATATTTATAACGCTGAAGAACAAACAAGTCATGAATTCACGCTCACGGGTACAAAACGATACGGCTCGAGTGACGGGACCAAACACACGAGCCCGCATGAAAAAAAACAATACATGTCGGTCGACTAACCGACATACAAAAACGGGCAAGGCTCAATACAAACAATGACCGCCGTAAACTGCAACGGGCTTCTCACACAGCACAGGCAAATCGATTACGGCTCCAGAATAGCACGTCCCAATTCCTGCACATACAACGACGCGCCTCTCAAACGGCACAGACAAAACATTCACGTCAAGGATATCAACGACAGACACCTGGTAAATGATTGCGCCAGTTAGCTGACAACGCGTTCAATAATGAGTCCACTATTCATGAAAATTCATTGGGATTAATGAATGTCATTTGCAATCATTGTCATTCACTTAACTTCCCTGAAGAAACAACTGGCAATACAAGTAATGAATTTACACGTTATTGTCAAAAGGGTCAAATTTGACTGCCTCCTTTACATTCATATCCTGCATATCTACAGAAGCTTCTAACTGACGAAGTACCTGAAAGTAAAAACTTTATGAACTGCATTACATCCTACAATAGTTCATTTGCTTTTGCATCTAATGGCATCCACTCACTTACTCAACACCATTGATAAACTTCTACAAACGTTGATGATTAATAATATTCCCTTTGGAGGAAAGGTACTTTTATTAGGAGGAGATTTTACACAGTGCTTAGCTATTGTTTCACATGTCATGCGCTCGGCTATTCTTCAGTCCACCTTAAAATACGCAGACAATTGGCATTGCTTTCAAAAGAGTTACGGAGATATTTGGAACAACAATCTCATTACACCAAATTCCCCTTTTAACACAACGAACTGTATTCTGTCCAAAAAGTATTAATGTTGATCACATTAATAACCAGGTCATTTCATTACTTCCTGGAGTGGCACAGCTCGGACCCACGACCACACTAACATAAATAAGAAATGAGACACAAAGCCCCATTACTGAACGAACCGTCCGTATTAAATATACATCATCTGAACACATTCAAATTATGCAGCATAGGTCGACCTCATTACACTGATGCACTATTAACCGTTCAACCATAGAAAAGGCTCCATATTAACAGTGAGTACGATCCTCCTTATTACTTATCCATATTTCTAACGCTGAAGAACAAACAAGTCATGAATTCACGCTCACGGGTACAAAACGATACGGCTCGAGTAACGGGACCAAACACACGAACCCGCATGAAAAAAAACAATACATGTCGGACGACTAACCGACATACAAAAACGGGCAAGGCTCAATACAAACAATTAACGCCGTAAACTGCAACGGGCTTCTCACACAGCACAGGCAAATCGATTACAGCTCCAGAATAGCACGTCACAAATCCTGCACATACAACGACGCGCCTCTCAAACGGCACAGACAAAACATACACGTCAAGGACATCAACGACAGACACCTGCTAAACGTTTGCGCCAGTTAGCTCACAACGCGTTCAATAATGAGTCCACTATTCATGAAAATTCATTGAGATTAATGAATGTCATTTGCAATCATTGTCATTCACTTAACTTCCCTAAATAAACAACTGGCAATACAAGTAATGAATTTACACGTTATTGTCAAAAGGGTCAAATTTGACTGCCTCCTTTACATTCATATCCTGCACATCTACAGAAGCTTCTAACTAACGCAGTACCTGAAAGTAAAAACTTTATGAACTGCATTACATCCTACAATAGTTCATTTGCTTTTGCATTTAATGGCATCCAGTCACTTACTCAACATCATTCATAAACTTCTACAAACGTTGATGAATAATAATATTCCCTTTGGAAGAAAGGTACTTTTATTAGGAGGAGATTTTACACAGTGCTTAGCTATTGTTCCACATGCCATGCGCTCGGCTATTCTTCAGTCCACCTTAAAATACGCAGACAATTGGCATTGCTTTCAAAAGAGTTACGGAGATATTTGGAACAACAATCTCATTACACCAAATACCCCTTTTAACACAACGAACTATATTATGTCCAAAAAATATTAATGTTGATCACATTAATAACCAGGTCATTTCATTACTTCCTGGAGTGGCACAGCTCTTTCTAAGCTCTGACAAAGTTGACTCTGATGACGACAATGACCATCTTAATTTCCCCTTAGAATATTTGAACACTATTAACCCAGCTGGATTACCACAACACAATCTTAGCCTTAAAAATGGAACAATAATCATGCTATTAAGAAACCTTAACACTAAACAGGGTTTATGCAATGGTACACGTTTAGTCGTCAACACCATGCCACACAATGTTATTAAAGCAAAACTTCTTACAGAATCACATGCTAACAATACTGTTCTAATTCCTACAATTACCTTACAACTTCTCACCTGGAATTACCTTTTACACTTAAACGGCGACAGTTCCCCATTAGACCTGCCTTGACCATGACCATCAACAAATCACAAGGACAAACCACAGACAAAGTTAGCATCTACCTCTCTGAGCCCGTTTTTGGACATGGACAACTTTTTTTGCTTCCTATATGCGTCATCTACACCTTCACACTATGCTATATCTCATTCATACTTCACGCTCTTTGTAAATTCACAACACCAGGGGTTGGCGAGCGAAGCGAGCAGGGGGCGGAGCCCCCTAGTAAAAATATAATGCACGCATTTAGAGATTATTATAAATCCTTATATAAATAAAAAAAATTAAATAAAAAAAAAAAAAGAGAGGTTAGTACCCCGCCATTGTCCCCTGGCACAACTTGTCGCGGTGCCCGTCAGGTCCTTAAGCCGCTCCCCATGCGCTTGTGCGTGACAATATATGTATAGGGTGGTTCAGATCTAACTATGCAACTTTTAATGCAATGCAATGCAATAATTGCATAATTAGATCTGGACCACCCTGTGTTTGTGTGTGTATATATATATATATATATATATATATATATATATACCATATATGACCATACCTCTGGTCATAAACCGATTTGGTCGTGAACCGAAGCAATTTCCCCCATAGGATTGTATGTAAATACAATTAATCTGTTCCAGACCGTACAAACTGTATGTAAATATATTTTTTTTAAGATTTTTAAGCACAAATATAGTTAACTACACCATAGAATGCACAGTGTAATAGTAAACTAATGTAAAAACATTGAATAACACTGACACAAACACCCAGGCTCCCTGCTCTCCCTGCACTCGCAGGCAGGCTCGCTCGCTCGCTCTCAGCTGCACGCTCTCTCTCTCTCTCTCTCTCTCTCTCTCTCTGTAACATTGCGGCAGTTCGTGCTATAGCCTTACAACCCAATCGCTGTATAAACACTTTTTTTAATAAGTTTTAAGCACAGCAGGGAAAAAAGAAACATTTGAACAAATCCTAACTTTCTTAAAAAACCAACCACAAGCAACCAAGAAAGTAACATTGCAGCAGTTCATGCTATAGTCTTGCAACCCGATCGCTGTATAAACACTTTTTTTAATGAGTTTTAAGCACAGGGGAAAAAAAGGAACATTTGAAAAATCTGTAATTTAATAAACCACCAAGAAAAGTAACATTGCAACAAATCACGCTACAAACCACTCGCTGTAAACACTTTTTTTAAATGAGTTTAAAGCACAGGGAAAAAAAAATGAACATTTGAAAAAAATTCCTAATTTAATAAACCACCAAGAAAAGTAACATTGCAACAATGCATGCTACGAACCGATCGCTGGAAACAGAAGTGAAAACAAAATCAAGCCCAGTGCATTCTTTAACTGCCTTCCTACCTTAATGCTTCCAGCTCTCTCTCTCTCGCTTGCTGCCTGTGTGTCTGCATCTCTGTCTCTCGTGCTGCCTCTGTGTGTGTGTGTCTGTCGCGCTCTCTCACTTTCTCTCTCTTGCTGCACAGGAAATGCACAGGGAGAAACTGAACATGTACAAACCGAAAGGGAAACTGGCTTGTTCGTATACTGAGTGTGTGGTCGTCAACCGAGGCAAAAGTTTGGCGAACTTTTTGGTCATAAACCGAGTTGTACATGTACTGAGACGTTCGTGAACCGAGGTTCCACTGTGTGTGTATATATATATATATATATACAGTATATATATAATCTATATAAATAAAAATGTAAATGTTCGTTTGTTCTAAACCTTAAATCTCCGAAACTTCTTCACCGATTGCTTTGAAATTTTGACACAACATTGCATTCGAATACGCGCGTGTTTTTATATACCTATATTATATAGATGTCACACCTGTGACAGGTAAAAACATGCTTTTTTTGAAAAACAGCGCCATCTCTTGGACATAAAAGCAACACAGGTAAAAACATGCTTTTTTTGAAAAACAGCGCCATCAGTTGGATGTAAAAGCAACACATGCTATACTAAATATTTTATGATTCCATTTCAATGTTTCCGATTTACGATCCATTTACGATTTTAACTCTGTTAAATCGATCAAATACATTTGTAAGTACGTGAATAAAGGCAGCGACATGGCAGTTTTTGGTGTGCAACCAGAAAGAAGTGATAGGAATGCGGTCATACATATCGATGAAATCGCACAGTATCAGGCTGGAAGATACATAAGCAGCAATGAAGCTGTATGGCGAATTCTTTCATTTCCCATACATGAACGAAGTCCAGGTGTTGTTCACTTAGCAGTACATCTAGAAAATGGACAACGCGTTTATTTCACAGCTGCAAATGTGCAACAAATACCCCTGAATCCACCTGCTACAACATTAACTGCTTTCTTCACGTTATGTCAAAATGACACATTTGCAAAAACACTGCTGTATTCGGAAGTGCCTACATATTACACATGGAATGCGAGTAGAAAATCATTTCAACTACGCAAACGAGGAGAGCGAGTTGACGGACAACCTGGCATATTCAAAGAAACTACGATAGGCAGACTGTACACCGTGCATCCCAATCAAGATAAATGCTTCTTTCTTCGCATGCTGTTGGTAAATGTGCCCTGTCCAACGTCATTCCAGCAATTGAGAATTGTCAATGGCATTACACATGCCACTTTCTGCAGTGCATGTCAAACTGAATTTATTGGAGAACGACCACACTGGGATGTATGCATTAATGACGCTTGCAATACGTCACATCCAAATCAAATTCGTGCATTGTTTGCAATCATATTGACCACCTGCGCTCCTTCATCTCCAACAAAGTTATGGGAGAAATATAAATCGCACATGGCTGAAGATATTTTCCGTCGAATACGCAAGGAAAATTCAAATATGAACATGGATTTCACAGCAGAAATCTACAACGAAGTGTTGATAATGATTGAAGATTTGTGCTTAGAAATCGCGAACAAAGTTATCAATCAATTGAGAATGCCATCACCACATCGATCTGCTGCTGCTTCGTGAACAACATTACAACATGGGTGATCTTTTGTCGTATGTGCAATGAAATATTCCTAAGCTAACGCTTGAGCAAAAAGGCATTTATGATCAAATAACTGTCAAAAACAGGGTTGGAGAAATCATCTTCTTAGATGCGCCAGGAGGAACTGGTAAAACGTTCCTAATTAGATTGATTCTGGCAGCAATTCGATCCCAAAATGACATAGCCTTAGCTCTTGCTTCGTCCGGAATAGCTGCGACATTGCTATCAGGTGGAAGAACTGCTCATTCTGCTTTGAAATTACCATTGAACATGCAATTCATTGAAACTCCCACGTGCAACATTTCCAAAGCATCCGGCGTGGGAAAAGTATTGCAGAAATGCAAACTTATTGTTTGTGATGTATGCACAATGGCGCACAAAAAATCGAGGCTCTTGATCAATCATTGTATGATTTGCGTGTAAACATCAGACCATTCAGAAAATGGAACAACAAAAAATACTGTATACCCACAAGCATTGTGAAATTAAACATATTAGAAACGTGCGCTTTCTCTTTTCTTTCTTTTGCATTTAACCAGACTGAGCCACAGCAACGCGTGGCCAGGTACAGCTAGTATTAATATATATATATATATATATATATATATATATATATATATATATATATATATATATATATATATATATATATATAGTATATAGTCACACATATGTGCCTGGGGCTCATCTGCCTGACTCTTAAGAGGTAAGCAGTACAACTCAACAATGAGAAGGAGTGCCATCAATAACACTGTCTATTTTTCATTCTGCAGTTCTGACAGGCAACCCAAGGACAATACCTAATGCCCACTGATAGCCACTCCACTTCCAGTCAGGGCACCATAAATACAAGCCACTAATTCTGGAACCAAACGTCAAAAGAGGCGGAGTTCCATTTAACACAATGTGTGGTGTAGTTTCTTGAAACTGGCCGATTCAGTTGTAAATTTCATAGTACATTGGAAAGATGCTGCACAAGTTGTCACAGGAGTGTGAAGGTTAACATGCTTGCCTTTCAACCAAAACATCAGGTTTGATTCCCACCCATTACATTTACTTTTATCTTTAACTAAGCATTTCCCTCACTATTATTGTCATGGCCCCAAACAGTCCCCAGTTGGGCAATATTGTCTCTAGAGTTATTTATTGCAATTTGGAGTATTTGCACCAGAAGGAAAAATCAATAAAATCATATCAATCTTATTTGCAACCTTTGACCATTTCTAAAAAAAGTTTCCACTATAACATTTAAAAATTTCTTGTTTGAGACAACTTAATTGTATTCATGCAGCCAGTATATGAGCACAATTCCATTTATTTATCAAGATCGGATGGAGTAATAATCTCCAAGCCTCACCTGCTAACAAACTGGGAGGACAACTGATACGCTAGTGGGCATCTGTTACGTACAGAGATACTGTATTTTTAATTATATTGTTTTTCTCTCAGTTTGAACAGTGTACCAAAGTATACCAGTACTTGCACTGTAGTAAAATGATTCACATATTCCCAAACCCAGTTAATAGCATAGCTTTTTTGATACTGAAAATAGAGACACAAATAAAGACAAGAATCATATGCAAAGTAGAAATGCTCCTGCATTGCTGGGAAAATTATGCAGTAATGCTAAACCATCTTGTGAAAAGTAAGGCTATTTTCATTGTAATTACAAACTTACATCACTCAGCAGTCATGGGTATATACTGGTATATTGAGTAGAGTTTCAATCAGGAATGTTTCCTCAAAACTGATCAGGTGTTTCTGTCCTGCCATATCAAACTGCTTTGATCATTGTGATTGATTTCAGCAGCATCATCTTTTAAAATACAGTTATATAAAATTTGAATAAATCATGAGCCTTGCCACCATCCAATAATTTGGAGAATACATTGGCTATGATCTGTATAAATTGATGCAACAATGTATTCTATTTTGAATTTCATGTATGTTGGTTTTGAAAGAACAATGCATAATAACAACAGTAAATGAACCTTTAAACAAACCACATTAGATGATTTGAACACAGAAGCCTGTGGCTGGCAAACAGTTAAAACAGTGTTTATCCACATAAAATATCTTTAATATATTAGGAATCTCTGCGTCTTTAAAACAGGGGCATCATACCAAGTTACTTTCTAGGTAAGGCTGTCCACCTCTAGGCTTCTTTTCCATGAAGTGTAAAGAGCGCACATATGCCTTCTGACATGGCTTTTTCAAATTAACTGCCTTCAGCCAGAGATGGTAGTCCCCATCATGTTTCACTGGTGCATGAACAGCAAACGGTTCTCCACATCCATATTTTGATTAGCTTAACACCTTGACCTGGAACCACTCATGGCTCAAGATCTCTTAAAAAGAAAAAAACAATTACACATATCAAGCAGTCTTTAATTAAACAGATAGTCCTGGATTTTTCTAATCTTGCTGCCTGCAATGTATACTCTGAACTGGGAAATCTCAAAAATTAACTGCTAAAAATAAGATTTCCAATACTAAGAATAGTTTTATAGTAAATTCAAGTGTAATGGCATTAACATTTGGTAATGTATAATTTATAATAACTTTTCATTTTCTTACCCAGGCAATGCTATGAACTTGAATACCATGAATATACACTCATTGATCAAATTACACTGCACAACATAGTTTTTGCTTCTTGAACACTGTTGGGTGTTTCTTATAGATTTTTGGGTGCTGATCACGAATATCACATCAAAATTTACCCATCACGTACCGTTTCAGTTTTGTCATGATTTTTTCTTATATTTGTATCCAAACATTTTTGCTCCCGTAAGTGACTTATCAACAACGGTTTGTGCAGTCTGGGCATTCCCAGGCATGGAATCAGGCCATGTTGGAAGCTGTTCTGTGGAAGTTGACATCCTGGGCAGGTCTGAACGAGCTTGACGTTGTCTCAGCATGCTATAAAGTTGGATTGTATACACTGATCCTGCTTATTTGGTTAATCTAGATAGTCAGTGTGTATGTATAGTATCAGTATAGTAAAGTATAGTATCTGTAGCAATATAACAGTAAGTAAACTTGATGCTATAGACGTTTTGGTGTCGAAAGATATGTCTCGTCAATATCGTGACAGCCACGATACATTCTGCTATATCTGTGGCATGTATACACTTGCGCCTCAGAGACGTTGGATGATTGCTCTTGTGAAGAAAGCTTATCATCTGTATTTCGGCTGCAAAATTGGTGATCATGACAAGGAATGGGCGCCTCACATTTGTTGTGTGACATGTGCTGTCAGTCTGAGAGCCTGGCTCAGAGGCACTCAAATGACGATGCCGTTGGCTGTTCCGATGAGAACAGAGAACAGAAAGACCATGTGATGGACTGTTACTTCTGTTTGACTAATGTGTCTGGTTTCTCTACCAAAACAAGAAGTCAATTTAATATCCTAATCTGCCTTCAGCAATGAGACCCATGCCACATGACCACAGTCTTCCAATTCTGAAACCACCAGAGGATTAGACCTTAGACGAACCAGATGAAGAAACTGCAATACAGGGTACTGACAGTGACATTGACCCGGATTTTGAACCATGCTCATGAGGCAATCCACATATGATAACACATTCCGAATTTGAAAAGCAAAAGCCGAGCTGCTGTATAGCAGGTACAACTGGAATATCTGTGGAGATCTTAAAGTCATTGCTCTGTTATTAGGACTGCAGCTTGGCTATACAAAGTACTGTTGTTTTATCTGTGAATGGGACAGCCGTATCAAAGAGTCGCACTATTCTCGACAGAACTGGCCACTCCGTAAAAAGTTCCAGGACGGAAAAATGTGGCACATGAATCGCTTGTCGACCTGGCAAAGATATTTTTGCCTCCTGTTCACATAAAACTGGGATTCATGAAAGAATTTCGTGAAAGCACTGAACAAGGAAGGCAAAGGTTTTCGTTATTTAAGACAGATGTTCCCAAGAATAACTGACACCAAGATAAAACAGGGCATTTTTGTTGGCCCCCAGATTAGACATGTTATGAGTGACAAGTGGTTTGAAGATCTGTTAGTTGGGCCGGAAAAAATTGCCTGGAAAGCCTTCAAAGACGTTATTGACAATTTTCTGGGCAATTACAGAGCCCCAAACTACATTCAGCTGGTAGACAAACTTCTCAAAGCACATAAGACAATGAAGTGCAACATGTCACTCAAGATTCATTTCCTCCACTCACACTTGGACTTTTTCCCGCAAATCTCGGTGCTGTCAGTGACCAACACGGTGAAAGGTTTCACTAGGATATTGCTACGATGGAGAAATGATACCAGGGCAACTGGAATCTGTCAATGCTTGCTGACTACTGTTGGACACTGCAACGTGATGCAACAGATATTGAATACAAAAGAAAATCAGGAGAAAAACACTTAATTCTGTTGAATTTAATAGCTTATGCGAAAGTTAAACGTGACTAAATATGTTATTTTCAGTAAACATATAAATGTCTATTTCTCAGAGTTCCTACGTGATGCAGTAAAACCAAAACTATATTTGTGCATACCGAGTAGGTACCTGTCAGCAAAAACATTTCAGGAAGCAAGACTTTCAAAAAAATTGTTCTGCAGTGTTATTAAGGACACTATATTAATACTGGGTGGGGCCTCCTTTTCCTGTCGAAATCAGCCTCAACTCTGTGTGGAATGAATTCCACAAGATGTTGAAAACATTTGTTTTAAATTCTGGTCCATGTTGATATGATTACATTATGCAATTTCTGCAGATTTTTCAGTTGCACATTCATGCTGCAAATATCACATTCTACCACATCCCCGAAACGTCCTATTGGATTCTGATGCAGTGACTGGAAAGACCAATGAAGGACATTAAACTCATTGTCATGTTCATAAAACCATTTTAAGGTGACTTTTGCTTTGTGACATGGTGCATACTACTAGAAGTAGCCATCATAAGATTGGCTCAATTGTGGCCATGAAGAGAAGCACAAGGTCAACAATAATACTCAAATAGGTTGTGTGATTCCAGTAGACTGATTGCATTAACGAGTCCAAAGTTTGCCAAGAAAACATTCAAAAATACCATTACACAACCACCATGTAACATAAGAAGCCCGGACACCCGGAAGATGGGGGAGGCAGAGCTGACCTCCAGATGGAGCTCCTGTTCACAACTACAAAGAGACAGTTGTTTCCTTCTCATATTAAATGGGATGACCTGTCATATATATTGACCACAAGGGGAAGCCAGTAAACCCCAAGCCACAGACATACCAATACACCAGACATTAATAGAATATAATAAAGGATTTATTATTATTTATTATTTATTCTCAGATAGCATTTCTTTGTTCACCTTTTAAATAATTAACCACAATAAGCACAATAATCATAGAAGAAACTAACAATTCTTCTTCCTTACACTCTCTGCTGAGTGTTGCCTGCTGCCTCCTGACTTTGACTCATCCATGTGTGGCAGCAGGCTCTTTTTAAGCCACACCAGGGAATGCTTCCAGTGCAATGCCATGTCTTCTAGGAAGTATTTCCAGGCCATGAAGAAAGTAGGAAGGTTCTTCTCTGACAGCATCCTCTATTGTCATGTAGGTACCCCTGCATGGCTGCATTTCTGGACTCCATCTTCTAAGCACCCTTGCGGTTGTCCCAAATGGGTTGATGTATGATCACCACTGCCAACTTGCGTATAGAGATGGAACAGCTCCCTAGTTTCGGGTCTTTCGGCTGGTCCACTGGTCCATTTATTAAATTATACCAGCTGGTTACAAAAGCATTTTCCTGTTCCGCCAGCCACTTTGTCTGCATCGTCATACTGGACTCCCTGCCGAGTAATAACAGTCTGCAATCTTCTATATATATAATTCACTAAGCCGACAGAACAGGCAAGACAACCATGGGATATGCACGATATAGCCACGCCCGCCATCTCACAGAGACCCGCCCACCAACGCTAAGACGATGGGATACGCCGACAACTCACAGAGCCACGCACGCCGACAACACAGAGCCACGCCCACCAACTCTAAGACCATGGGACGAGAACGCCTGCCCGCCTGCTCACCCGCCTGACTGTTACCAGCATGTAAAACAATCACAGCTTTTAACTCACAAACTCCAACAACTCCCCAAACATGTAAAACCATCGCAGCTTTTAACTCACAAACTGCAACAACTCACCAAACAAGGACACCCTGTCTCTCGAGGCATTCACACTGCCGGAAGACAACCATGGGATACGCAAAAAATAGCCATGTCAGTCAACTCACAAAGCCCAGCCCACCAACTCACGCCCACCAACTCGAGCACGCGTCCACCCACGCTCTCAAGGCATTCACAGTGCCTGCTCATGTGCCCGGACGCAACAACTCACCAATTCGCTTTCATCTCTGCTACAGTACACATGCACCACTGAGCCACGTTGACTTTTCATTATTCTTTTCGGTTTCGGCTGCATTTCTATATATAATCCACCAAGTCATCCGACCATTGGATACAAACGACAGAGCACCGCCCAATTACTCGAACCGATACAGAGACACGCCCACCAACTCTATGAGCATGGGACGAGAACATCTGCCCTCCCGCCCGCCTGACTGTTACCAGCATTCACCGCAATGTACTGGAGTGTAAAACCATCACAACTGCTAACTCACAAACTGCAACAATTCACCAAACACCGCATCAGACGCTATCTATATCTAAGAAGATATATAGATACTCATTATTCCCCGGCACACGTTCACCCACGCTCTCAAGGCATTCACAGTGCCTGCTCATGTGCCCGGACCCAACAACTCACCACACACAAATTTTGCTTAATTTGACTCAACACGGGAAACCTCACCCGGCCCAGACACGGAGAGGATTGACAGATTGATAGCTCTTTCTCGATTCTGTGGGTGGTGGTGCATGGCCGTTCTTAGTTGGTGGAGCGATTTGTCTGGTTAATTCCGAAAACGAATGAGACTCCCTACTGCTAAATAGTTACACGATCGCCAAGCGGTCGGCGTCCAACTTCTTAGAGGGACAAGTGGCTTTAAGCCACGTGAGATTGAGCATTAACAGGTCTGTGATGCCCTTGGATGTCCGGTACTGCACGCGCACTACACTGAATGGATCAACGTGTGTCTACCCGGGGCCGACAGGTGTGGGTAAGCCGTTGATCCCCATTCGTGATGGGGACCAGGGCTTGCAATTGTTCCCCATGAACGAGGAATTCCCAGTAAATGTGAGTCATACGCTTGCACTGATTACGTCTCTGCCCTTTGTACACACCCCCCCTCACTACTACCATGGTCGGGTGACTTGGCGGATTATATATAGAAAAGCAGCCGGAACCGCAAAGAACAATGAAAAGACAACATGGCTCAGAGGACTGTGGCAGAGACAAAAGCGACTCAGGTGAGGAGTTGGGGGTGGGCACATGAGCAGGCAGTGCGTACTGAACGATGATTGTATGTTGGTTCGTAGCGTGCATTGTTGCAATGTTACTTTTCTTGGTGGTTTATTAAATTACGGATTTTTCAAATGTTCATTTTTTTCCCTGTGCTTAAAAATCATTAAAAAAGCAGCGTGATTATGCAGCGTATGCTACGCCGCGGGTTGGCTTGTGTTCTCTAATACATATTTGTGTAATGACACTTTTTCTAAAACAAAACACACCTTTAGAAACCACAACTCGACTATCTGACTTTTTAATTTAATATATAATAATATCTTTGTGTTTCAAAGTAAGGGAACAAAAACCTTCCAAAATTACTTTTTTCACAAATTATATTCACCCAGAAACTAGTCCAGTTCAGTAATAACTTTAATGTTAATAATTTTAACTTAAAGTATTTTTCATTTTTAAATAGATTGCTATAAAGAACTTAATCCTCGTTATACACTCTTATCTAATAGATGGAGTTAAAGATATTCAACTACATTTTTTACATGACCAGGTCAATTAGTCTGTACTTTGTGCATTTTTGGACTGAACAGATCACAGGAGGAAATGCTAGCTGATGTTGCTTAATTTAGAAAGTAACTGAGGTTGCAATACAAGCTCAAGAGCAAGCTTGCTGATGGAGCTCTTATGCAGTACACTTGATCCCACTTTGGATCATTGCATGTTAAAAACTAACAACATCTCTCTAGAGTCACTTAATCCTGCTTGTTCCTTTTGTTTAATTATTATAAACAATTCTGCTATCTTAAAAGGGTACTTAATTGTCTATGTTAAATTAGTTTTGGATCATTGAAATGTGGATGTTTATTTTAATGTAGGAGTTGTATTTAGGGAATAAATCTCCATGTAGTCAAAAAAGCTATCTCTGCTGACATATCTTCATCCTCAGTGGTGGTAAAAGATGCAAAATGTTTTGCTCAAACATTAAATGTTTCATTTTTGGATACTGTAAATTATTTACATTGATTCCTATAAATATTAAGATAATTTTACTTCTATTGGCATAGGGGATAATTATAACACTGGCTATTCCCTGTGTCAATACTCCAAACCATATTTATATCTTTTTGCTATAAAACTTTAACACAACACATAATGGCAAAAAGGCAAAGTTTTCTGACATCAGTTTATATTTAGCAGACAGATCTCTGTTAATCTTCAAAATCAATCCATCTTAATTTCCTACAGCAATGTTCATTGTGAGAATTATAATACACAAGTTAGTATGTTTATTAATAAGCAATTCATCATACTTTTCCACTTTTAAATCTAAATATTACCATGCTGAATATCACCCTGTCTTGCAAAATCATCGGTAGTAGGGTGATGCGGCTTTGACTGAATTTGTAACTAACCAATCTAGTACCCATCAAAAGTAGAAAAGAGGTGGACTCAACACATGAAAAAGTCTAAAAATTCATCTGACATATTTTAAGGATCATTTGTCTTCTTAATGACCTTTCTATATGAACTATCAAAAGTTTAGCAGTGGTGGTATCGGAATTTTGACTGTGAACAAATTACCCTTTATTTGGGTCATCTCTGTCTGATATTGTTATTGCTACTGACTTATTAAACTGTTTATCAAAGCACACAATACTTATTTACAGTATATTAACACATCAACAGTTGTGATCTTGTGACATTCGTCATTTCATGTTCCCTAATTACATGTATATAAGGAAAGTAAAGTAACTGAGTCAAAATGTCGACTTCAAAATATAAACAGAACTGCATGTTTTAGGCATTATTGAACACAATTTTCCCACTTTTGGAGTGATATCTGTGTGTGTGTGCGCGTGTGTCTACGTATGTGTGTCTTTCTGCTTATTTGACAGAATGAGGAACTGTTGACAAGTTAACTCAAAAACTAAGCTTTCATGTGTATTGATTTCAATGAAAATTGCTCTGTTAGATTTTGAACTACAGAGATTATTCTATTACAGTAACGGCACATGAATACACTTGACTTAAGCATTCATAGTTTTCATACTCTTTCTCTGTACATTTAGCATTCATTTGCTCAGAGGTTGATACACTTTCTGCTTCCTGAGGAGCCTTTCTTTTCTCCACCCTAGCGGCCCGCTTCTTCTCTTCTTTCATCTGCATCTTTTTGCGTTAAAACTGATTATGTCAGTGTTTGTGTTGCAATTGCTTAGTTCGTTTTCTTTAATTTTTCACTTAAGCTGGCACTTAAGTCTTCAATGTACCTCAAGAATGATTTAAAATATGAAGAGGTAGGGGAAGTGATGGCGAAGGTGGTAGGGATGAGAACGGCGCCCATACACATGTGCCGCACAGCCGCTGGCTGCTGCTGAGAGTTGATTGCACAATAAAATAAATTAAAAGTAAAAAGAGGAATAACCTTGGAGGTCAATCATCAGCCCGAAAGCGGATAGTAGGCGTCACGTAGTATATGTGTACCAAATTTCAGGTTAATAATTCAAATGGTTTGCGAGCTAGAGGTGACTTAAAATCCTTGACAGATGAACGAACAGCCACGGTAGCGTATTATATAAGATTTTACTATCACTAATGTTAATTAAACTTAATTTGTTGTGTTCAACATGAATAGCAGCCTGAAAAAATGCATTCCTTCATAGAGAAATTAACTGTTATGGTAAGTAAACGTGTAAAAATTTCAATAAATATTACAGGTGTTACCAAATCTTTTTAACAGTAAGAGCCCAGGAAGTTTAGTTGACTTGCTCACAGTCAGACAGCAAGTCCAAGGAACTAAACTGGCAACTTTGTGGTTTAGTGTTCAGGGTAATCTGTATTTTCAATTATTCAAAATAGCAATACACAAAAATGTCACACTTCATACTGTTACATAAGGTGCATAGAATGAAAACTTTACCCTCACATGTTAGCCATATCAAACAGGAACACTCAGAATGGCCTTCTATGAGTGCAGCAACTTTATCCTCTGATCTTAGTAAACTTAAATTTATTTTCCTGGATTAGCATATGTCACTTTTGATATGGTTTGTTTTATTTATTAATGTTTTGGCCAACTGTGGCCAAGAATTCCAGTAGACTATTTCTATAGGACAAAATTAAATTGAAATAAAACCTCTGTCTAAACATTTAACTTTTAAGGAACACTGAAAAGTACAGCGTGCACACTAGTTGATTGATCCTTAGTTGGCATTTGGCCTTAAGGTGAAAGAAAGGAGAACCAGATATAGCCTGTTACTCCAAGAAGTAAATGTCAAGCATCTTTCTGCTTTTCAGCCTGAGTCATTGCTGACATATTCATCTTTGAAACAAAAAAAAAATAGCTGAGACCCTGAACTGGATGAAGTGGGTTAAATATAATGGGTACACAGAAGAATAAAGGCTGAACAGGTAGTGCAAGTGTGAATTATTTTCAATTTCTGTTTATGTGACATTAAAATTGTAACTAACAGTACTTAGTGTTTAATTGCAAATTTCACAAAAACATTTCATTACAGAACTTACATCACCATCAAATATAACAATGCCCCTAGTTATGATTTTCCAATTTGTCACTTTCTTTGGAGTGGATAGACCGGTGGGAGCAGGGCTGTGGATTTGGAGTGATGGAGTTGGCTATTTATTTTGGCAGACTTGTAGTTATAGTCTGAGTTGCAAAATTCTTCTCTGACTCTGACTGTAGCATATGAGGCTCAAGTGTCCTAATAATTTGGACTCCAAATATAACATCTGTCAGTGTTTTAGTGGCTAACACACTAATAAAAACAGTCCAACATGCCAACTGCAAATGTAGCGGAAGTAGCTACAACAGTTGTGAGTGGGAAAGCTGCATGATTTGAGCTATACCACCTAAGCAAGACATGCTAAAAAAATTATGTAATGACCTTTACTGCCGGAGCCACTGCAGGGTGTTTGCATGTAATATGGACATTAGAGCAAAAGTTGTTTTTTAATCCTGTGCCCACAAATATCTAGCTGATTATCTGTGGGCTGTAATTAATGAGGTCCACCCAAACAAAAAAATAATTAAAGTAATTTAAAATCTCTTAAGATTAAAAACTTTTCTTAAAGAAAACAAATCCGCCGCACTATGTGCTATTGAAGTACTGAGTAAGCTGTACAAAGACATTTCCAGATACACAATTATAGGGGTTAATGTCTTCATACATACTGTCAACACAATTCATTTTTGTTTTTTGCTTATCACTAGTAGGGAGCACAGCTGAATTCTCTCTGAAATTAAATTTTGTCTTGGAATCATTAAACAAAGCTCACACAGTTTAGCTCTTTTCCAACTTATTCTATAACCAGTTAAAGCATGCTATAACTGCTGTCTTCCTTGTCATTTTGACTGCACTTACAGTTTTGATTGTCCCTTGTACATTTGCGTGCTCCATTATTGTCATTTGACCCTCAGAAATTACATCATTGAAATAACAGTGTTATAGTTGAATTTTTAAAACATAAATAAGACAAAATTTCTAGGTGTATAGTCACAGCAACATTTTTACAGTTATTTATTGTACATTATAGATAAGTTGTTATCCATCATTTCCCAATGCTGACTGTCAATTCTTGCCCACATGAGAATGGAAAGGGCCTATACTCAATTTTTGCACTGAGTCCCACTGCAAACCTCTAATGTATATTATTCATTTAATGGCTCCCTCACTGTATACCAAGAGTGTCCAGCTCCAGTCCTGGTGGGCTGCAGTGGCTGCAGGTTTTCATTCTAACCATCTTCTTAATTAGTAGGCCATTTTTGCTGCTGATTAACTTGTTTTGCCTTAGTTTTAATTGACATGACTCAGATTCCTTAGCTATTTCTTTTTCCTTAATGAGCAACCAAACAATAATGAGACACAAAACAAGCCACCACATGACCAGCTAACCTGAAAATAAAGAAAGGTGAAGGTCTTGGTCTTTTTAGTCTGCTCAGGTCACCAAAACATCATGATGGTGGTCTTAGAAAAAAACAGAAAGTCAACAGTCTGCTGTGGCAGAATGAGAGCAGCAACAAGTCATGATATTCAATAACGGCTTTAATTAACAGCAAGAACTGGCTTCTCATTAAGAAACTGGTTGGAGTGAAATTGGCTGGAGTTTGACATTCCAATTTAGCTGGTCATCTGTTGGCTCATCTCATTTCTGTTTGGCATTTAATGAAGAAACTAATCAATTCACAAAAACAGGGCTATTAAAATGAAGGGAAAAGGAGTTAATTAGCAGTGAAAACTGCTTGCTGATTAGGAAAAGAGTTAGAATGAAAACCTGCAGCCACTGCGGCCCATCGGGACTGGAGTTGGACACCACTGCTGTATACTATATGAGATAAAGCTGTGTGTCGCAATTTACAATACAATAAATGAATAATTACCAGTCAAATGTAACTGAAAAATAATGTTTCCTATAAAAGCTATAGTTATATATTTTTTATTTTTTAATGCCAAGGCTGTAGTCAGAGTCCGAGCTGAGCTTTTTAAAATTTCAACAGTTTGTATTCAAAAATCTGTTCTTTGACTCCATTTTGTGTTTCCCCCTTTTTTTTTTAAGGTTTTGCAGTAGTTTTATTCTTTTAGATTTTAGGTTCTTTGGTTTTGATAACAGCTTTGTATTTCAGAATTTTTGGATTCAGGATTGAATAATTTGGACTGAGATCTTAATTGTATTTGCAGTTTTTCGTTAATTAATTGGACTCTTGTCTAATTAGGCATGCTGTTATTTCCAAGTTTTTATGAATTGGTCTAAATACAGACATTCCAAACTGGGTTTGCCACAATTTTGCAAACTGCAGCAAGTATTTATAAATTTTACATGAAGATAGTTTCATGTTTTCAATCTTTGTTTTAAAGGCTGTTCTTATGATCGTTGTTATCATCATTATTTTCGTTCCTTGTTTCCAGGTAATCTATTATTAAGATATTATTTAGTAATAAGCTAGTGGGTATGGCAGAGCAATAGCTGCCCAGCATTTGGTCTCATTTGATATGGTGTCTGCTTCGCTCATCATTAACTGTCATTATGAGGGTGCACTTAAGAGTGCAAACTCTATGTTAAACAAAAAGTGAATGGGAAAATAACACAAGAGAATTAAACTTTAAGCATATGGCAAAAAAAAAATGTCTTTTGAAATTCTTATGAATATAAATTTTATGCTACTGCTCTTTGTGAATTCAGAATAAGAGAAAAAAAAAGACCAGCTACTTAAACAATGTGATAAATTAGAGCAGGGGTCCTCAGTCACAGTCCTGGAGGGCCGCAGTGGCTGCAGGTTTTTGTTCTAACCCGGTTGCTTAATTAGAAAGCAATTCTTGCCAATAATTTGATTTCATGGCTTGTTAGTGCTTTAACTCTGCCATGTCAGGAAATTCTCATATCCTAGATTTTCTTCCCCTTTCTAAGGATATCATCCAAATGATTTGAAGGCTAAAATGGATGAGTAATTCTCAGTCCTTCACTTTACTCTCTTCACTTTCCTTCCAAGTATTTAATTAAACCCAATAGTGCATGATAAATACACATAGGTGTAAATGGAAACAAGCTAAATGGAGAAATGCTGGTCTCTTTTGTCATTTGCATGTTACTGCTCACTAAGAGCAATTAAAAACCAAGAGTACAGCTGTTTAAGACTAAAATAAGCACTAAGGGTTCAAAATCTTAACGAACGAGACAACTAAAGTGAAGCGGAAGTGTTACTTGAGCAATAAGTGCTTCTTATTAAGCAATTGGGTTGGAGCAAAAACCTGCAGCCACTGCGGCCCTCGAGGACTGTGAGGACCCCTGCATTAGAGGTAAATTGCCTCCCTGATTGTGAAATAGCTTGGAAGAAAATCATAGAGCCACAAGTGTCCCCCAGAAATAAATATGAGAACTACTGGTGTAAGTGATAAAGAAGGAGAATTGGAAAACATGAGGCTATAGGCTTAATTACCACCACTTATTCTGAGCTACCTGTCAGTTCATAACTTGTTAAAAATAGGTATCTTTGTAAACTGTTAGCTACTTTATTTTTCACCATCATTTTTATTATCTAGTCTATACAGATATCCATGGGAGAGAATGGACAGATGGTTAGACTGAATAATGAATGGAAGGAATCGATGTATGGATGGATGGAGGCTTTCTGGTGGGGTTTGTAAACCATCAGTTGATGGGGCTAGCTGTGATGATGCTATATGAAGTAAGGACTGATTGATTTGCCAAGAACTGTGCTAAACATAAAATTCATATGTAACCATTAGGGTTCTTTCTGGACATCATGCTTTTCAGAATCAGAACTGGAACTGCCTTAATACTGGAAGTATCAAAAATAAAACAAGTGAGTTGGAGTTGTATGTAGTAGAGCCATATGTATGATATTATAATAATAACTGAAACCTGACTAAATTATAAAGATGGAGATGATTATAACATAGAGGGATACACATTTTTTAGGAAGGACAGTGTAGCAGAAGGCCGGCTAAGGGCTTTAACTAGGACACCATAATGGAAGGACCGGTGGAGAGAGGGTGGGCTATTATCTCCCCAGATCACTAGATGGCAGCCACCCTGGGTTGCAGCAGTGCCTCCAATTCCCACACAGAATCATGGGACTGTTAACAACCTATGTTAACATAGGTTGACAACCCTGTATGACAACCCTGTTGGGATCCATGGGTGCTGCCAGAGGTTGCTGCAGGGACTACAGAGCCCTACTTCATGGGGTTTCCACTTCACCCAGAAGTGCTTCTGGACCATGCTAATGGGCCACCAGAAGTACTCCTGGGTGCAGCATAAAAGAAGCCCGTTCACTTAATTCTGAGAGCCAAAGTCGGGAGGAAGGAGGACAAAGCTTGCCAGATGGAGTGGAGGTGGCAGAAAGGTGCTGAAGACAGAAAGAAGAAGAGACAAAGAGTTGCTGTGTTCTGGCTGTATTGTGCTTGATGCTACAGTGTTTGTACTTGTAGCCGTGGTGGGTTACACTTACAGATAATGGGTTTCCCACAAATCTGATGCTGGATTCATAAAACAGCAGTGCTAATCACCGTGCCCCCACCCAACAAAAAAATTAGTAGTACACATATGCTCACTTTATAGTTTTAAAAGTAAATCTAACACTACAGGAATCATGAAGCTATTGGACACTAAAATTGCAAAGCAGGGAGAAAGCTCCATCTAGTGGACTTCCTTAATGTGAACTTTGCATAGATTAATTCTAGTGCAACTGTGTCTTAAGTACTGAAGTGGCTGGAGGTTGTGGTTCCAGCAGCTTTTGTAATTAGTAACCAGTTACTGCTGATACAGGAACATTTTTGCCTTAATTTAAACTGACTTACTTTTTAAGATTTAGAACTAATAATTTGTTCTTTTTGCCTTAACCAGTATTAATAATAATGCTGTAATATGTAAAGTAAGCCAACAGTTAACCAGCTAACCCTAAGCTTCCTTGCAGGCCACCATTTCTGTTCCAACAAGTTCCTAATAAGGAGACATTCATTGATATAGGTAAAATATTTTATTGAACTCTATAGTTTCTTAGTCCTCAGATTGTGCCATAATGGATATTTCCAAAACTGTTGATTTTGTTTTCTCTGTCAGCACTGTTCAAATGTTTTGTGGACCAGAGCAAATCAACTTTTCCAAGCCTTCACTTTTTCTTGTCAAGTATTTTATTTAAGCACATATTGTGTGATGGACACACAAGTGCAAACAGGATTGCATTAGTTGGTGGTATGTGCACTTGCTTTGAATCTCATTAGTGTTAAAAAAAATAATGATGGGTTGTGAATTTTAACAAGCAAGTCAATTCAAAGTATGTTCTATTAGCAGCAGAGATTGGTTAGTAATTAAAAATGTGGCTGAAATAAAAGCCTGCTGTAAAAACCTGTATCACTGCAGGATTTGACTTTGACACTCAAGATTGAAAGCAACCCTATAAAGATGAATACATTTCTGTATACATTTCCAGCTTATTCAAAACTCAGCTGCAATAGTCCTTACACGGACCAGCAGCAGCGAACACATAACACCCATCCTGCTCTGTCTTCACTGGCTCCCTGTGTCTTACAGAATCGAATATAAAATCCTACTAATAACCTACAAAGCCTTAAATAACCTCGCGCCAAACTACATCAGTGACCTTTTCCATCACTATGTGCCTGCCCGCCCACTAAGGTCCTCTGATTCTGGTAATCTTGTTGTACCCCACACTAATCTACACTCCATGGGTGACAGGTCCTTCACCTGTATAGTGCCCAGCCTCTGGAATGACCTACCGAAATTAATCAGGTCAGCTGACTCCATGAATTCTTTTAAAAAACAACTCAAAACTCATCTGTTCAGGAAGGCTTTTAGCTCTTCTTCACTTTATTACCCTTCTCTCAGTTTACTTCTCTGTCAAGATGCTCATGTAACCTATGTGTGTGTGTGCGAGACCATCAATTATGTTGTCTGTTTTTTTTTTCTGAATTCACTGTCGTAATCTTCTTTACTTATTTATCTGGATTGTACAATGCTATATACTGCATGCCCTGCCGTTCTTTATTATATTCTGTAAGTGCCTTGAGCATGGGAAAGGTGCTACATAAATAAAATGTATTATTATTATTATTAAAAAAGTTTTAAAATAAATTACACATAGTTTAGAGGTAATCACTGTTATTAAGTGCATATTAAATAGATTTAAAAACATAAGTTTATTTGAAGTAAAAATACAGATCAACAAAAATGAATTTGTAACCTCACAAATTAATAATCATAAATTAATCATATATGTATTCCTGATACGTCCTAAAGAAGTTCATGCTGGGTGAATCTGCAACTGGTGACGGCATGAGTAAATGATCCTCATTAAGGACTCTTGCCCATTGCAAGGTTGCCTTGTGCCTGATGCTGCTGAAAATGACTTTGGTCTTTGTTCCTTGTAATGAACTGAGCAAATTAGACATGAATGGATAGAAATTTAAATCAGTTATTTTAATTTTTGTTCAATTAAATTACTAATTAATGTGGGCACAGGTATACAGAAGAATTCTTTTAACAAAAAAAGAAAAAAAAACAATTTTATATCTTTTTAAAGTAAACATTATTCTAAGGACAGATGTAAAGTACTAGTGTTATTTTACTATTGTGTGTATATATATATATATAGTAATCCCTCCTCCATCACTGGGGTTGCGTTCCAGACCCCCCCGCGAAAGGTGAAAATCCGCGAAGTAGAAACCATATGTTTATATGGTTATTTTTATATTGTCATGCTTGGGTCACAGATTTGCACAGAAACACAGGAGGTTGTAGAGAGACAGGAACGTTATTCAAACACTGCAAACAAACATTTGTCTCTTTTTCAAAAGTTTAAACTGTGCTCCATGACAAGACAGAGATGACAGTTCCGTCTCACAATTAAAAGAATGCAAACATATCTTCCTCTTCAAAGGAGTGCGCATCAGGAGCAGAGACTGTCAGAAAGAGAGAGGAAAGCAAACAAATCAATAGGGCTGTTTGGCTTTTAAGTATGCGAAGCACCACCGGACAAAGCAGTTGAAGGCTGCAGCTCACACCCCCTCCGTCAGGAGCAGAGAAAGAGAGAGAGAGACAGAGAAAAACAAACAATCAAAAATCAATACGTGCCCTTCGAGCTTTTAAGTATGCGAAGCACCGTGCAGCATGTCGCTTCACGAAGCAGCTGCACAGAAGGTAGCAACGTGAAGATAATCTTTCAGCATTTTTAGACGAGCGTCCGTATCATCTAGGTGTGCGAACAGCCCCCCTGCTCAGTCCCCCTACGTCAGGATCAGAGAAAGTCAGAGCAAGAGAGAGAGAGAGAAAAGTAAGTTGAGTAGCTTCTCAGCCATCTGCCAATAGCGTCCCTTGTATGAAATCAACTAGGCAAACCAACTGAGGAAGCATGTACCAGAAATTAAAAGACCTACTGTCCGCAGAAATCCGTGAACCAGCAAAAAATCCGCGATATATATTTAAATATGCTTACATATAAAATCCGCGATAGAGTGAAGCCACGAAAGGCGAAGCGCGATATATATATATATATATATATATATATATATATATATATATATATATATATATATATATTTACAGTAATCCCTCGCTATAAGTATATATATTGTCACACAAACGTTCATGGGAGGCAGTCTAAGGCCAGGTTTATATTTCACGCGATGCGACGTGTGCTCCAGTGGACGCTAATGCTATGCAAGCATTTTACTGTTTATACTTGCGCGCGCACTTTACGTAAATCTGGAAGTTCCACCAGGTGGCAGTGCAAGATATCATCATGGTGAGAAAATGTTCGGCTTTGCTGTGTTGTGAATTGCATGAAACATCCATTAAATTCCGAGGATACCTTGCCGAAATATCTCTGAAAACGATGTTTAATGATTAAATCCATCAATCCTGGATGGGGCATCAGCTCATCACAAGGTGGATACAAGCACTCACTTACACTTGCGTCATTCTCAATCTCCAAATCTGCATATCTTTGGAACCCAGCAGGAAAACATGTAAACTCCAGGCAGGGTATACCAGTGATGTGACTCCCTGCAAGACAGCAGCACTACCCCTTTGCCACCATGTCACCCCCATGTGTGTAATTATTATCTGTAAAATATAACATACGTACTTTAATGCACTTCATCATGAAAGTGATATCAAGTATAAATCTAAGGATTTTAAATGTTCAGAGAGCTGGAATATTATAAATGTAATGTGTTCTGTGTAGCGATCTGTTGCTGCTTTCCGCTCCTGTCAGGTCAGGAGGAAGCCCCAGAAGCAAGTAGCAATTAACAACTGGGTCGGTTTTAAGATGACGTTTACAATGGTCTACTTTAATGATAAAGTAAACTATGAGATTAAACTGGACATTTCGAGATTAAAGCCAAAATTTCTTCTTTGATCACAAAATACACCTTTTTACTGTGTCCTTAATTTTTTTCTCTGTAGCTCAAAAACAGTGCCATACATTCTGTTGCTGTTGTGAAGATGCAAAAAAAAAGAAGATGGCACAGAAGATGGTATGTGAGACTTTTAAAATGTATCATTTCATTACGATGGGGAATATGCAACAAAAGCACCACAAATGCATTTGTATGTCTGCATTTTGCTTCACCACATCGAACTATTCATCAAACATCGAAGCAGGCACATTGATCCCTAGGATCCTCGAAGTGGCTTTCTGACACATGTAGACAGTAAACAGAGACTGGCATCACATTCCAACTTTTATCACACATAGTGCACGCATCGCGTTGATTTCTGAGGACATGCTCAGAGGACGTGTCAAATGAACGCTGGGAACGCGCAGCAGCCATGATGCATGCGCGTATGCGTTCTGAGCATGAAGTATAAACAAGCCCTAAGGGCTTAACTGGGAATAAGTCAGGGGTTAACGAACTGCACTAATGCTTTTTCTTCCTCTTCCACAGACCACCAGAAGGGAAGCCCAGCTAGAGATCCACCCACTTGCATTGCCAGACTATGCCCTCCAACAGACCTCTCTTCTGCAAAAGAACCCACCTCTTCCTACACAGCTCCTATAAGACCAAGCCCTCCACCCTTCACTTTAGTCTTTGTTTTGACTCTGTCCATTTTGATTACTCACTATTATGTTCATGATTTGCTACTTTACCGACAATATACGGGGTGGATCCTCCAAACCTTTCTGCTTTGTTTTGTTCTCTTTTACTATATATATTGTGAGGTTTCTGAACTCAAACCCCCAACATGACTGTGAGCAAATTTTAAAACCATCCTTAAGTAAAAAATGTGGTGTTTTAAAATTTGGGTCCTCTCTCTCCAGATAGTAAGAGTCATTTGAGACGTGGGCTTGTCTGAATGCAAAATCCAAGTTGCTACTGGCTCGTTGCAAGTGAGCAAACTCAGTCTGGATGGCAGTCTCTGCTTCCTAAGTGTCCTTCCTCACCCGATGCAGCATCGCACTAACCTCCCACTGCTACTTCATTTTCATCCAGGTCTGTATTGAGTGTCCGGTCTGGGGAGGCCGTTGGTGCATGCAACAGCATGGAAAAGTCAGTCAGCTGTCCCGGGTCTTCGGTTCAGGATTTGTTCCCCACCTCGCTGGACAACTCTGGTTCAATTTCAAACTCGGTTCCTTGACTGACATTGTCTACGGTTAGCCCCTATCTATCCACTATGGGGAAAGGCACTCTGCAGGTGAGGGCATTCCTTTTTCCTATTAGGAGTGGCCAGGGTGAGGTGTCTGATATGGCAGTCCAAACCTTAAAGTTCTTCCCTTTAAATTTCAGAGAGAGTAATATAGTCTCGTATGTTTTAATGTCCTCATCGACGGAGCAAGTCACGGCGGACTATGCAGAGGTCACTACCAGAGTCCAACAGTGCTGAGAATTCCCATCCGGCCAATGTAATAGAGACCTTAAAATTGTTCTCCTTTAACATCTTGGGGGAAACTTGCGAGCCACATACCTGGGCCAGACCAATAGTCATTGTCTGCGCAGGAGTGAGGTGGCACTCCCTAGCCAGATGTCCCAGTTGATCACAGCGAAAGCAGTTGAGTTCAGTCCACACTATGGTGTTTCCACTATGGCGTCTTCCATCTGGAGGTCTGTGCTGGCTGGATTGAAATCGGGGTCAAGCCCGGGTAGCCCCGTTGTTTCCATGTGGTGTGTGCACCCTCTAATCTGCAAGTCAGATCCTGAAGTGAGTGGACGTAGCATTCATCACAAAGGCTTTCGTCTATCCCTGACAGGAGTGCATCAATAGTGAGCTTCTCCACAACGCGCTTGAAAGTGACTCCGCGGATCTAGCTTTGAATCAGGTCCACTAAGCCCTGGATCTGTCCTTGTATGGGGAGGTATGGATCAATATGTCACAGACAAAACTGGGGCCCCTTGACCACCAGGCTCAAAGCCATGTGGAGGAGGATCTGCTGCTTCAAGAAGTCATAATCATCAAGACTTTCGGGGGAGAGGTTTTGCATGACCTGTAGGGCCTCCCCAGTTAAAAATGGGGGCTACGATAGCCGGCCTGGTTCCCCTGTCCTAAGGCATCAATGTTGCCATGTGCTCAAAGCAAAACAGGAAACACTCTGGGTCATCCAAGGGAGCCATCTTCACCAGCACATCCCTGGAGAGCATGAAGACGGAGAGCGTCTGCATGAGCCTCATTTTGCTCCACTGGTACCGGGATATCCTATGCCTCTTGGGGTTCCATTGGTGCAAGACCCCACTTCTGGTACCATGTGATGCGTTAGTCACTGTCTTGTACAACTAAAACATGATGCTGAGTCTCAATACTTTAGCAAAAACTACTTTAATTAACTTGAAATAGGAACAGTAGGGTTATTTATTGCAGCGGGAGCTACCATGATATGCTTGCATATCCACGTCCCGAAACACAAAGGCAGGTTTATGCTTTCCTTGGGCTCGTGTGGTACTACAGGCGGTTCATTCCCAACTTTGCATTTCAGGCCGCCCCACTCACTGACTTGACAAAGGGCAGAAAGAATCATAGTGTTGTCTTGACCGATACCTGTGAGAGAGCCTTCTCAGACCTAAAAGCCGCCTTACCATTGTTCCCAGTTCTGAGCAATCCAGACTTTTCAAAGGAATTTATTCTGCAAATGGATGCAAGCACTTACAGTTTAGGAGCGGTGCTCTCACAATGTTTTGAGTGGTAAGAATACCCCATCACATTTCTCAGCAGAAAGCTTCTACCCAGGGAGTGTAATTATTAGACTATTGAAAAGGAGTGCCTGGCAATTAAGTGGGCAGTGAAAATCTTTTGTTACTACATCTGGGGACAGCGGTTTACCCTGGTGACTGACTACACCCCACTTTAGTGGCTGTACAAAAAGAAGGATTCCAACGCCCAGCTCACTCGGTGGTCTATGAGCTTGCAGGCTTTCACTTTTGATGTTCGCCATCGTCCCGGGGCTGCACACACCAATGATGATTATCTCTCCCGCTTGGCCGAGCCTGGCTTGGACGGTCACTTTGCCCACACCAGTGTGGATAAAGCTAAAGGGGGAGATCTAAGGTTTCTTTTAGGACCCCCCCCCCCCCAATGAGATGGTATGCTGAAGTGTGACTGCTGCATCTGTGAAGGACTGTTTGTCCGTTGCAGAGGCAACCACAGGTTTGCAGTGCAGCAGCAGAGCGCAGCGGAAACAACTACAAGCCGAACGAGATCATGCTATACACACCTGTTGCTGATGGGTGATGCAAAGGACATTATAAATGCAGGAAACAGTATAACTTGGCCACTAACCTGGTCCTGACTATGTCCATTTTGCTGTGTATAGGAGAGTGATAGCTCCTGCTGAAATAAATGACCTAGGTGCTCCTATTTCAAGTTGAAAAAAGCTGGTTTTGCTAAAGTACTGAGACTCAGCCTCGTGTTTTGGGGTGCAAGACAGTGATGCACGTGTCACTATATATATATATACACACACACACAAGCAAATGACTTGCTTAGGCTCAGAGACAATATCTGAACCTGGAACATTGTGGTTTTCAGTAAAGCACATTAGCCTCTAGTGTTAGGTGACTTAGCAATTCTAAATTGGCTCTCGTGTGGTTGGGGTGTGTGCATGTGTTTGTGTGTGTGTGTGTGTGTGTGTGTGTGTATGTGTGTGTTTGTCTTCCAATGGACTGGTACCCTATCCAGGGTTTGTTCCTGCCTTGTGTCCTATTCTAGCTGGGATAGACTCCTCCAGCAGACCCCTGTGACCCTATTCAGGACTAAGCGGTTTGGAAAATGACTGCCTGACTGACATTAGCCTCTAGTTTAAAATATCTACAGGCTTACTATATTCTAAAATCAACTTTAAGTCTATTAAAAATAACAGAAGAGGAAATATTTTAAAAACTTGGTTTTACTACATCAGCATACAGTACAATGCTACTTAAGTGTAACATTTCTTAAGCTAGGCTACATTCCTACAATGTATTGTTTTTCTTACAATCCTAATTTATGCATCATGATGTTTGCTACTAGAACAGATGTCAAATATCTATAAGCCCAAATTAATAAGCAACAATGAAAATGGCTGCTTGAATTGAATAAATGTGTCATATTACTAATGCAATACACAAATTATTAATTAATTCCTGACAATTCACCCCAAAAGGCATAGGCTCAGAACATGTTCAGTATTCATTTTCAGTAGCTGAAGAACATCAACAACATCACTGTCCAAAACTCAAGAGCAATCCTCTGGAGAATAAACCTTCTAATGTACGAAATATTGCACATGAGAATCTGGACGACAGGAATCCAGTATTTTCACCCTGTATTTTTAGGTCCTGCATTCAAAGCTCAAATTAGTTTTGAACTTCTTGGCATTTTCATGGAGTTGAATCTTGGGGTTATTTTTAAAAGTAACCTCTCCTTTGAAAAACAGATTAATTTTCTGGTTAAGAGTTGCTTTTTCCAGCTTCATCTATTATCCAAGGTTAAGCCTTTTTTACCTTCTAGGGATTTATGTACTCATTACTGTTGCTACTCAAGCTTTTATCTTTTCTCAGCTTGATTACTGCAACTCGTATTCTGGGATCAGCAAATCCCTGATACACAGTTTGCAGCTGGTTCAGAATGCTGCTGCTCATTTTTTGGTTGGGGAAAAAAACTCTGCCTCTGTATATCCAAATTTTACCTCTTTACAATGGCTGCCATTTGGATGTAGAACCATCCATCCATTTTCCAACCCGCTGAATCCGAACACAGGGTCACGGGGGTCTGCTGGAGCCAATCCCAGCCAACACAGGGCACAAGGCAGGAACCAATCCCGGGCAGGGTGCCAACCCACCGCAGAGATGTAGAACTGATTTTATAATTTTACTGTTGTTTTTTAAACCATTACATGGGTATGTTCCCATTTATTTATCTTATTGTGTATTATACACCAGTCAGTGAAACTGATCTGCCGGTCAGTTGTCTCTTGTGGTTCCTTGTAGTAAGTGCAAAACTATCGGGGACAAAGCTTTTGCAACTGCTGCACCTCGTCTGTGCAATTCTATACCTTACTACATTAAGGAGTTGCCTTCAACTGAACTCTTTAAAACTAGATTGAAGACGCGTTTCTATTCTCTAGCTTTCCGTGACCTTCAGTGATACTGATGGTTCCCTCCTCTTAATCCTTTGTTTGTTTTTATATTTACTGCTGGTTGTATAGTGCTTTATTTTATTTTATTCTATTGATTTCATTTTATGTTTATTGTATGTTTTAATATAAAGCATTTTGTCCTAATGATGTCATTCCAGTGTGACTTCCGGTCGCTGACCCCTCACAACTCATTGTTGTTTCCAGACAACTGGTGCCCAAAATTTCAATGTGCATACCAAAACAAACATGGTTTTATGGCATGAATGAAGGTAATAAATCGTTCTTAAGAAATTCCTGACAATTTTGCAGTGAACTGAATGATGCTCTTTAGTTTCATCCTGTATACTGTTATTGTTTCTTTATGTATGATTTTGCTTTTTTAAAACAATCGGTTGTTCAGATTAAAAATATAATTTAAAATATTCAGTCAGGACACTTTTATTGGTTATTTTTTCAGAAGCATGACTGAACTGGTAAGATTGTACATCCAAACAGTTGTTTTAAAGACACATCTGAAAGCATTGTATAGGAAAAATGCCACAAAAAGATCACTTACTTTGTGTTCTTCTTGACCACTTTGAGCCTTGCTTGACTTCCCCTCCCAAAAACTTCTCCTCGTCTCCACTCTCTCTAGATAGTGGAAGAAGGCCATCTTCCCAAACCTCAGACTATTAGATCTTTTATGAATGACTCTGAGTCTCTCTCTGAAAGAGCTGCAAGTCTCTGAGAGTTCCTTGCATTCTGGACTGTTCTCTTCCTTCTCAGCAAGTGTTTCAATGTTTTTATCTGCAGCTTTGCTTCTTTGCATGCTGAGAAGGAAACAGAAACATTAAATAGGATCACAGATAATACAGTATGTTTAATCCAGTTGAGTCTTCAGGAGGCTGGATTCCAATGTGGCAGCATTAGGCTCAAAGTGGAAAATCACAAATGTAAAAATAAAAATATTGGACATTATTACATTATGTGTTTAAAGAATGAATGTAAACAAAATATGTACTTTTATTTTATTTTCTTAATTTAAAAGGAACAATAAGTGCATTACATATATGCAAGGCATACCCCCTCTTCTTTCCACTTAGAGAACAGAAGAAATTTTTTTTTAATTTGAAGCAATTATGCAAACTTATTGCAATTCTATCAATGGTTCAACATGTTCAACTAATTGAGGACCATTTTAAAAATGCCTGTCATTCTTAAAGAAGTTTTGAAATGTTCTTCATAAAGTTAATTACTTTTCTTACTAATTTTAAGTAAAACATAACATTGTTATCTCACTGTATTATAGTATGTGGGTTAGGATTCTTCCAGTTGAGCAAGAAAGATGGCATGCTAGCAGTATAGTGTAATTTGTAAAAATAGATTCTCACTAAACAGTAATGTCCTATCAGAGCCGTTAGAGAATTAGTCATTATTGTGAATGCAAGATTGTTTGATAAAAAAAAACTGAAAATTTTAATCCAGCAAAATCCTAGCAGAGGATACACTCAAAACAAATTAACCCAGTTCATCTAGTGTCTGCTGACTTCCCTCATGTTAGGGTCTTGGTTCCTTGGATATTTTCAATAGTCTTGAGACAAGAAAAATGTGTGCTACGTACGTTTTTGAGTTGATGCAGAACATTAGAAACTTTATCAAAACCTAACTTCAACTATTTTGAACTTCAACTGTCTCAAAGATTCTATTCTAAACTTGGTCTAAGTTTAACCTGAGTTGCATTATTTTGAAAACTCTGCTATAGTTTAAATATAATACTTACTGTGTTAACCTACTGTGATAACACATACTGATAAAACTACTGCATATTTTTATTGCAAGTAAAAATAGTAATTTCTACAGTACACAGTAAGAGTAATGCTAGTAAGCATTTTAAAGTTAAAAATGTAAGAAGTTCCAGTAAAGAAATGGTAACATAAACATAGGGTTGCCAGACTTCCCTTATATACGGGACATGTCCCATATTTGATAATCTTGTCCCCTGTCCCGAACTAACCTTTCAGAACACCCAAATGTCCTGTATTTAGTTCATTCTTATGGTACTTACTACAGTGGATGTGTAGGGGGCATGTATAAATTTCTATATATAGTAATATAGAGAGAGATTTTAAGATTGTCCAGTATTTCTAATTTTCTAACCTGGCAACCCTACATAAACACAGACTTTTAACATATTGTAGCGACCTCTGCGTCAGGCTCAAAAAGAGAAGAAGTAAAAAAACAGACAGACGTAGTAAAGTCTCACCCAAAAGTTTTTATTTGAACAATCAAGAAAAAGAACACTGATCTCGTAACCCCAAACACACCCCCTTTTAAACATCCTCTCCATGTAGGTTGTAGGAACACTCACCGATTTTGTTGTGGAATCTGTACCCAGTAGACAACTTCTCCCACTCGTTCCAGCACTTTACACAGTCCGATCCAGGCGCTGTCTAGTTTTGGGGACCGATCCTTCTTTCAACGAGGGCTAAACACGCAAACTGAGTCACCTGGGCTGAAGGGTTGACCTCGAGTCCACAAATCATAGTGCCATTTTTGGGCGAGCCCGGCTTCGCGCAGATGTTGACGAGCAAAGTCATAGGCCGTATCGAGTTGGTCCTGGAGGTGACGAGCATATTCAGGGCCAACTGGAGTCACACAGGATTCTGGCACTCGCCCATACAGCAGTGAAGCAGGTGTCCGTAACTCGCGTCCCAACATCAGAAGGGCAGGGGTACAGCGAGTTGCTTCTTGAACTGTCGTTCAGCATGCTAGGAGGATCAAGGGCAGTTTCTGGTCCCAATCACTTTGGTGATGGCTGGTGGCCATAGGCAGATGGGTAGTAAGTGTCCGAATAAACCGCTCCGCCAGCCCATCACTCTGGGGATGCAGGGGCATAGTGCGGGTCTCCGAATCTGCAACCGTTCACAAACCAGCTAAAACACTCAGCTCTCAAAATTTCACCCCTGATCAGACTGATGTTCCTCCAGCACGCCAAAACGGCTGAACATACCCCCAATTAGAGCATCCGCCACTGTCTCAGCTTCCTGATCAAGAAGGGGGTAAGTTTTGGGCCACTTTGTAAAAAAGTTGACTGCAACTAGAATTAACTTGTTGCCCCGCTGGGAGTAGGGGAAGGGCCCCACAACATCAATTCCCACCCTCTCCTTGGGCATGCCTACTCTGTAGTGTTGCAATGGGGACATAGATTGTCCAGAAGGCCCGTTCTTAGCAGCACACATGTCGCATCGGCGGCAGTAGTCCTACACGTCACGTCGACACCTCCCCCAATATAAACCTTGCCGCAGACGTCCCAATGTCTTTGTTACTCCAAAGTGGCCCGACCCAGCACTCCCATGCACAGCCGCTAATACCTGCATTCGAATCTTCTGGGGAACAACTACCTGCCAATTTGCCTCTCCTTTTGTTGGGTTACGCCATCGTCATTGTAAAATCCCTTTATGCAACAGCAAACTGTCCCATTGGGACCATAGGCCCTTTACTACAGCCCCTTCGGGAGCCACCTCTTCCCAGGTTGGTCTGTGTCCCGCTTCCATCCATCCACAGACTCGCTGTATTTCCGGATCCTGTCCCTGCCACAACTGCCATTTGGCCTCATCATCCTTCAGGGAAACAACCTGGCAGGTGTGCTCTTCATCACTTTCCACCTCTCTTCTTTACTACCGTATGCAATACCTGCATTCAGACTGGAGGCAGGGATGCCAAGAAAGGGCATCAGCATTTCGATGTTGCGTCCCTCGGTGATACTGAATAATAAAAGTGAAATTTTGTAGCCACTCCAGCCACCGAGCCAGTTGCCCTTCGGGTTCCCTGAAAGATAATAGCCATTGAAGAGCGGTGTGATCGCTTCTCAGCATGAATGGGGCTCCACCCATATAATGCCGGAAGTGGCGGATGGCTTCTACTACCGCTAACAATTCTCGCTGGGTGACACAGTAATTGCACTCTTCGTTGCTAAGGGACTTGCTAAAATATGTGACCACGAGCTCACTGTCAGGGTATTCCTGGGCTAAGATGGCTCCCAAAACCTCATTACTGGCATCAGTGTCCAAAATGAAACCCCGCAATGGGTCTGGTGAAGCCAGTACAGGAGCACCACAGAGCGCAGCCTTCAGCAATTCAAAAGCCCATTGTTCATCATCTCCCCACTGGAAGACTCTTCCCTTTCAGGTAAGCTAATGAAGGGGGAAGCAATCGTGGCAAAATGTGGAACAAATTGTCTATAATATGAGGCCAGGCCCATAAACGCCTTAACCTGTCTCACATTGACAGGAGCTGGCCACTCTCGAATGGCTTGAACCTTATATGCATCCGTGGCCACACCCTGGCCGCTCACCCAATGCCCCAGGTAAGTTACTCCCTATTGTAACAAGTGACACTTCCCCGGATGTAACTTTAACCCAGCTATGCGTAGTCGCCCCAAAACAGCCCTGAGTGCTTCCAGTGCTGTCTCAAAGGAGGATTCGTGGGCCAAAACATCATCCAAATAGATGAGACACTGGGTACGGGGAAGCCCTGTCATGGTGCGGTCCATTAGCCTTTCGAATATGGCCGGGGCATTACACAACCCGAATGGCATTACTTTGAATTGCCACAACCCTTCACCCACTGAAAAGGCTGTTTTCTCCCGGGTCTCTGGGGCCAGTTCTAATTGCCAGTACCCACTCTGCAAGTCCAAAGTGGGGAACCAGGTAGACCCTGGCACAAGATCAAGGGCCTCATCTATCCGCAGGAGTGGGTACGAATCCTTCTTGGTCACTTGATTCAACTTCTGATAGTCAACACAAAAGCGCCAGTCTCCAGTCTTCTTTCTCACTAGGACCACCGGCAAACACCAGGGAGACTCAGAGGGCTCGATAATATCCGCCTTGGACATTTCTTCAATAAGAGCAGCGGATTCTCCTCTACGTGCCATTGGGAGGCGGCGTGGTTTTTGTCTGATGGGCCTTGCGTCACCAACGTCTATGTTGCACTGAACCAGATCAGTTCGCCCGAGGTCAGCTGGGGATGTAGCAAACCGGTCCCGATACTCCCACAGTAAGCACTGGAATAGCTGTTGTTGATCTAGACTTAATCGTTGTTGGCTCGTCTGCTACGTATTCTCCATGGCCGGGCTCCAGTCCGCAGCAGCCCCTACCGATTCAGCCTTGGGCAATGACTCAAATTTCGCAGTCCGGGGTAGGCTCATGTTATTTACTCCCAAACAAAGAGGGAAACTGCCTAGAATTGTCAGCTTTCTCTGGACAAAATCTATTTGAGCTTTAGCACGTCACAAAAAGTCCATTTCCAGGATACACAAGCCCTGAATGTTGGCCACCCAAACCATCTCAGTCCACTCCCGCCCTCCTATGTGCAGGATAGCTATGGTACGCCCTCTCATAAGGGCAGACTCGCCCATAGCAGTTACAAAATGGGCAGTGGTTCCTTGGACCGGGTAGTCGGGAGGGAGGGTGTTAGGCCGTACTTTGGAGGCAGAGGCCCCAGTGTCCACTAATGCTCTTATTGTCCGGCCCCAAAGTGTCATTATAAGCTGACATTGCCCTCCCTTCCGTATACGCCCAAGGGGAACAATATCTGTACCTCTCCATCTGGGAGCCGCTGCGGGGTCTGGGGCCGCTCCCCTTACTCCAAACCCCTGTCATTTCCTTATCACTTTTCCTTCTTCTGGACCCAAAGAGACCTCACGAAGGGGACAAAACCAGCGTACTGTATATGGCCTGGGCATCCACATCTCCAGCATGTTGCCATAGCCCTGGTACCTGCGTTCTCCCCCAGCATTGCGTAAAACTTGAGCGGAATGAGCAGGTGTTGTCCGATTGGCTACTGGGCGATTGTCAACCTGCTCTTGCAGTGGAGTGTCATAACTGGCCAATTCAAACTCTTGAGTATCCTCTAGTATGCTGTCTCATGTAAGACGAATATGGCATCTTAGTTCAACAGATGTGACCCCTGTCAAGAATACGTCGCGTGCCAATTCAGCTTGAGCAATACAGAAAAATTGTGGATAGGCCTGACTCACCAGTCCCTGAATCTCTGCCGCAAAAGTATCATGACTTTCTCCCGCCCGTCTGGTCCATGAGTGAAACCTCTGCTGTAGCCCCAGGACTGATTTGGTTCAACTGAAACATCGCTCAATCGCAAGGAGAAGCCAAGACAGTTCTGTAAGGTTCTCTCGAGGCCCGTCTTCCAGAACTTTCAGCGCCTCTCTTTCTAAAGCTGCCACCAACCGTATTGCTTACTCTCTCGGGGACCAACTATTCACAGAATCTATAAGTTCAAACCGCTCCCAATAAGTCTCCCATGGTCCAGTACCATCAAAACGACCAAGCTTTAATTTAGGTACCATTACTGGTGTAGCCATCTCTGCACTATGTGCAATAGCACTGGTTGCAACCACTGGCCCTAGACCTCTAGTCCGAAGTTATTCAAATCTTGCCATCCAGTACGTTGGGCAGTGGTTCTGGCCAATCTTCCCCGTCCATCCTCAAACCTAGGTCGCCTACTCCGTTAATCCCACATCTGAGCACCAGTGTAGCGACCTCCACGTCAGGCTCGAAAAGAGAAGTAAAAAAAAAACAGACAGATGTAGTAAAGTCTCACCAAAAAGCTTTTACTTGAACAATCAAGAAAAAGAACACCGACCTCATAACCCCAAACACACCCCCGTCAGTTCAGCATACTTTGTCAGAATAGCATTACGGTAGGTCAAACTGTATTTAAATAAAAGATGTATGGCAACAATACCGCTGATAATGTTCAACAACTTCCCTTACGTGTTAAACTGTATTTAAATAAAAGATGCATGGCAACAATAGCGCTGATAATGTTCAACAACTTCCCTGACGTGTTGGATTTAATAAAAATAAGAAAACATTAGATGTATCTGTTTGTTGCAGACCCGCAACGTGCATGAAGTATCTTCCTGAACTCAATAGAAACAACTTGAGAAAAGTATAATAAAACTTCACTTTCAAAAAATACGTTTTGCGCATGCGCATTAGCCCAGAGTATGCCATTCTAATAGGTATGCTGAAATGTCAGAACACTGGGTCCGGGTTAAGGTCCCGCATCAAGGCCCCCCGTCCCCCCCACCGCCTCAATCCATACCCCGCTGTCAGTCTTCCGTGCTGTACTCTGCCCTCCCTCAATCGGACCTAACAGTCAGTCAAAAAAAAAAGGCTTCAACCTGGCTGGGACGCTACAATATATTATATTTTAATTCGAGTAAAAAGGTGTCTGTTGAAAAATATGAAATGAAGAAACAATTCGCTTCGACGTGTAATTAATTCCTAAGCATGCATTTTAAGAATGTGTATTTACTAAAAATTTGGCATACCGCGAAGACATCATGTTGTACGTGAACGTTGGGACTACATATCCCAGAAACCTTTGCACAACCTTATTTTGAAATGTTTCCGTTGTAATCGTAAACGTACAAAACTTTACTTTTCGAATTTCAGAACACATTCTGTTTTGGAAACATATTCAAAAAATGTTTCCATTTTACGGATCTCTGCGCTTGCTTGAAGTTTAGGCCACTACGAAAAGTAGGCGGCGCTCCAGAACAGAACCATGGCGCAGGAAAGTAGCTCGGACATTGTCCAGTGCCCTGTGTGTCTGCGTGATTTTAAAGCGGCTGACATAAATTCTCATTTGGATAACTGTTTATTGCAAGCTGAGGTGAACGAACAGGAACCAGAATCAGAGAGTAGTGGCGAGCCACCACGGAAAAAAACAGTGCACCGCGGAGCCGTGTCCTGCAATGTCGTCCTGGGGCGCCAAGGAGGGCAGTGGCGCTCCTTCCACATCAGTGTTTTCTCTTTTCCAGAAAGGGAAGCCTGGTACTACTGGTGCCAGTGATGCGCCTGGATTTTTCTCCAGCAAACGTACCACTTTCGAGAAGTCGGAGGAGGCAGGCCATTTTGCGAATAACCACAAGTGGGGAAAGAGAAGCGCTCCAGGCGTGGACGTGTCAGGTGACCAACTTCGTTCCAAACCTGCGCAGGATGGACTTGCAACGTTGGGGACCCAAACGAGGGAGAAATTATACGACAGTAAACCTTTAGCAGAAAAAATGAGACCTTGTACTTTGGACGATTATTTTGGACAAAACAAAGTTTTAGGTGAAAATACCCTTCTTAGATCACTGTTAGAAACGCAAGACATCCCCTCATTGATGCTTTGGGGACCACCCGGGTGCGGTAAGGTGAGTACAGTACACTACAGTACAGTGCATTGCGTCAAGGCCCCTCTTTGCTTGTAGCATTAAAATGCCGTTTCGTAGTCCGATTACGATCAGTTAATTCTGAGCTCATTAAGTAACTGATTTAAATGCACTAGAATGTGGTTAGAAGCAGAGAGCGACCACTTTTAAGTCGCGTAAATTTATTTGCATTTCAGTCCACGTGCAGTTAATACGTAATCGGAAGGTAATTTGAATTTTGCGCGGGGGAATATGACGTCAGAACGTTCTCAGCAGTTGACGGTGACGTATTTTAAAACCGGCCGTAAGTATACTCGGACTAAATTATACAAAACGCATTATAATACCAGTTGTAAAGGAGACATAATATGCAAGTTTCCTACGTTTTAGCCACGTGATGGCCAAGTGACCGCCGTTTATAAGATCTGTAGGTGGTGCAAGATGTGTAGCAATTTAAGATCCAGTGCCAATATATTTAATTTCTTCTTTCATTTAATATTACGATTAGTCAGAAAGTAGCTATATTCTGTTTTTGTTAATGATTATCTTTTTATTACAATTTTCAGTGGGTCTAGAAAGACATGCTCGCCAGTCTTTATTCCGCAAGTAATTTACAACAAACCCTAAAAAATGTGAGATTTTTTCCCCTTGTACTTTTTGATATTGTTTGCTGTTTGGTCACTTTTTAATTGTATCATAAACTTTTCTCTCTCTGTTCTGCATGAAAACTTTACATTCCAAATTTTTCTTGGCAATCACAACAAACTATATAGGATAAGTAAAATGTAATTTCTGGGTGGAGTATCTCTTTTATTTCATCTTAGAAACAAATAGAGTACTCTTTATTTCTCTAAATATCAAGAGGACAATAAAACACTGTAGTAATAACAGTCGATTTTTAAAAAGCATACAATACATAGTCTTTTTTTTAAGGATTCATTAACTCCAGAGCCTAGGCATAAACAAACTTTGTACCTGTCAATATCAAATGAAGGAACCTCAGAACTGGGAAATCTAGCCATAGTTTGAAATTATATACAGTAATCCATATGTTGTTTTGCATTGCAGTAACCAAGAATGTCCAAATATCCAAATTGTTGAATTGTTTACAGAATAGCTGCAGTAACTTCTCAAATAAAAACAGACAAGACTGTGCTAGTTCCTTTGTTATACATAAATTCCTTCAGAAAAGTATATTCCTTATCAGAGATCGTGGGGGAATCATTTAGCCGAGGAGGTTTTTATTGATGTAGTCTTATTAAAACCTTCACTGGTCAGAGGATAAACATTTGTGATTATACTATGATCTGACATTTGTGTAAATGTCATTAGCTTTACACACAGGGATTCTAAAGTGTTTCATAATTGTGTTTCCATCACAGTCTTCATTACAGTAATACGTAAATAAAAAGTGGGTCAGAATTTTATGCAGCTTGTAAATTGCTCTTAAACACAGGAAAAAAAGGCAATTGTAACAAAGTGTTTTAAACACTGTAATGTGCTCATGAAGGACTAGAGAATGTAAAAAAAAATCTTATAGTTCCACGAATGCACTCGGGCAATTAATGCACTAAAACATTTTAATAGTACAATAATCTTTTTCTGGATAAGTTGACAGTGAGAGGGCTTAAATGCCTCTATGTATTGTATATGTAGTTAGCTTTTCATTTATGAGCTCATAGCAGTTGAGTCACTCCATCCTTAGTACAAAGCTTTCGCACAAAAGACTACCCAGTATAAAATGAAGTTGGAGAAAATATGAAGCTTTGGATCACATTTGGAAAAACAACACACTAATTCTAAATACAGAATATGCAATACATACTGGTATGTGTGTGGGTATATACACACATATGTATATTGTGAGGGCTGGCCGGCCAGGACACCTCCTTAAAGGAAGGGCAGGGGAAGATGGCTTTTGAAGGGCACTATCTTCTCCGACCTGCTACTTGGCAGCCCCCCTGGATTGCAATGGCACCTATGATTCCCACAGGGCTGTATGGGAATTGCTGTTTGTCGGCACAGCCCTGTTGGGTTCTGTGGATGCCGCCTGTGGGAGCTGCCGAGCCCTACATTGGGCTTCAGCCAAACCTGGCAGCAATTCCAGACCTCCCTAACAAGCCACCTGGAGTGCTCCAGGGTGCTGCTTAAAAAGGATCCTTCAGCCTTACAGAGATGATCCAGAGTTGGGAGGAAGAGGAATGACGCTTGCCTGTGGAGGAGCTGAGGTGAAGGAAAGAGAAAGAGAAGTGCTGTGTGCTGTATGATGATTGGTGCTAGTGGGAAACAACTAGAAAACGTTTCCCACGGAATAAAAGCCTTCTATTTTATGACACTTGTGTCTGTTGTGTTGGGTGTATGGGTGGTTGGTGCGCCCTCTGTTAGTCCACATTATATATAATGATTAGACATACAGGAGTTCTCTGGCACTTTTAGTATTAGCTTTTAATTTTATTTGCACCATGTCCCAGTTAAACATGTGTCTGGTTGAATTTCAATGTGCATATATCTGAGACCATGGGTCTTTCCTACTGACAGAATTGCGATGTTCTTGTATATGAGTGTGTTCGACGTTTGTCCCACATGTATAGCTGGGAATACACTCGATGGTATAATAATAATAATATACCATGCAGTGCATGTCCAGCTATATATGCCCAACTGTGCACAGATAACAGAATCGGAAACTGTGAACGTGGTCTTAATTTATTGCATGTTTCTTTTATTGCATTCACATCATCATATTTAATCAACAAGTTCTCTAAAATAATCACTCTGCAATATAAAATACAATAAACTAACAGTAACTATCCAACTTGGTTACTCATAACTTGGTAACTATGTATAACACTGCTTAACAAATCACAGCAATATGAAACAGGAAATCTTTACACAGCACCAATGTGCAAATACATGCAGAATCGCAAATATATGTATAATCTCATATACGTCATATAAATGTCAATGTATGCTATTTTCAGTTTTTAAGATATGAGATGCCACACACAGAATAACAAATGTTGAGGGCAAAAATCCAGAGTGTCAGATTTGAACTCTTCTTTTGATACTCTGTACATGAAAGCAATTCACGTTTGGTTTCTTTTTCAATGTAATTACTGGGTAATACAGGATTCAATGCACAGGCTAATTTTCGACATCTGTTAAAGTAAGGGCTAGAACAATTCTATATATGCCAAACACTGCCATGCATCTTGCTCTTTTTGGAAAGCTTGCTTCAGGGCATATAACATTTCATGGAAGGTAATATTGTCAGTGGTGCATTTTGTACTTTTCTGTAATTGTCGACACAAAGTTCACGCCTGTTTCACTGATATACTGTAACTGGTTTATTCATTCACTCTGTCAGCAATATTCCTCCAAGCCACGCCATCTTCCTTTCTTTGGCAGCATCTGCTCTGTTGCTCCTCCTTTCTCAGTTATGCCAATAATCTTTATGCACTTGTGCCAGCACCTCTTACTCTGCTGTCATGAAGGTTGTTCCTCTCTGTTTCTCAGACTTGTAGTCCATATCATCTGCTCAGAGCTCAACTCCTAAGAGCTTGTAAATAATTTTGTGAACACACATTAATCTAGATCAACGTATTTGGAATTCTGTGAGCCCTTTGAGATCTGGTGTTTTAGCAATGGTTAATCTTCTAGTGCAAAAATTGCACTATAGCAAGGTTGTGGGTATGTTTTGAGATGCAGGAAAATGTAATCTCTGTTTATGGAATAGACCCCAGATCTTGTTGAGTTTTTGTTTTGTTTGCATTAGAACTGTATTGAATGGACTGACTATATACACACACACACACATACTTAGTCCTTAAAACCCAAAACATTACAGTTTTTGTTAAAGCATTTTCTATAGCTGTAGAAGATATTCAGCCACATATTCATAAGTAATACAATCTGACTTCATTCTTGCACAAAGTCACAGTCACACACAGAGAGTAAGTTACATATATTTATCCTTGGCTAGATCAACTTATTATTCAACATGGAAAAACTCATCATCAGTGTTGCAGTCGTGAGGTCCCAAAGAGTTATTTGAATAGACAACACTTTGCTGCATACTTTCCATAACTGTGTGAAGTGCTTATGTGCATCCGTGTGCTATGTAATTTTCCAGTCTTCCAAAGTAAATATTATACCTCAAAATAGATGAATTATGCCCCAACCTGCATTTCATTTTGTTGTGGTCACCATAGCTGTTTTCCAGAAGGTGTTGCCCCTCCACAAAGAACATTACCATGTGAACGGTGCTTCTTATGAAAGGGACAGCTCACTATGCTGCAAATTCAGCTGTGACAGGGTACCTTTTTGTGTTATTCACCAAATTTTGAAAACTTTATGCAGTTTAATAAGGTGCACATTGTAAAGTAACTATTTTAAAAGTTTATATTTTTTTAATCTCATTTATATTATCTATTCTTCTAAAACTATTAATTAAAATATAAATTAAAGCTCACCAGTTCTTGCTGAATTTTGCTGGGAAAGCTTGCAACCCCAGGAGGTTTTTTTTTTTAAAAAAAAAAAGTTCTTTGATTTATCACATTTTTGGCAGTTACTTTTAGCAGCCAAAATGCTGCTCAGTAAATCCCAGCAGCTGCTTTAGCATAACTCTTATGCCAACTAATAGATACTGTTGCTGGTGAAACGTGGGCAAATTTTTCCATAAGAGTATATCCGACTCAGAGTACTCTTTTACTCCTTTGGTTAGGCTATACAATATGCCATACACCAGTCTGCAGATAATGTGTTGAACGTTTTATTGTCACTTTTTTATTTTTGGGTTTCTTTTACAATATGTCAGTATCAACTAACTCAGGATCACTCGTGAATCAGGCTAAAATATTTTTTATTTTTTCATTCTTTGGACATCCTAGCTTGTAGAGAACATTTTTACTAAGGTACAAAGAATATAATCGAAGATAACAAAATAATATTATAAAAAAAACAAAAAAAAACTGGGAAACGTTTGATAACTGACAGCATGCAACATTATGCAAAACTGTACAGGTGGATCCTTGAGAACAGAGTGATCATCACAATATCATCTATGAGGGGAGACTCAAAAATAACGACAATTTTTTCTGGAGGTTGGAAGGGTGTTCGTTCCAATGTTTGCCGCTAGGTGCATATACTTTGGCATAATTTGGCCAAACGGTGTCCTGAAGTGCTCAAGCAATTGTGTAATGCCGTGCGGAGAAAACAACCCAAATTGTGGTGATCAAGGGGCTCATTCATAACGCAGTGCGTAGAATTCGCACTATAACAGGACATAAGCACAAAAGTGGAAATGTGCTTACACACAAAAAAATCCAGACGCATAAATCTGTGCGCTCGCCAACTTCCATGTTCTTCCGCTACATAAATCCCAGTCAGCGTGAAAAGTAACGCACATGCACGCGCCTGCTGTCCTTCCCCAACTCCTCCCAGAATTACGTCTCTTTGAATATGCAAATCAATATTAAAAGCCTCTTAAGCTTAGCCTTCTATACTATACTATACTATACATGCTATTTGTTGGTTTAAACAGTGGGATAAACAACAAAAGGAAATTGATTGAGTCACATAATGTGTCGGAGAAACTCGAAAGCTGATGTTCACAAAGTTGTACAGTGTCCGATATAAAAAAAGAAGTTGTCACATATCAAAGTCGCCATGAAAAGGCGAGTCGTAGCCCACTGTCTGAGTGTCATATGAAAGCTTATTAGGGTACAGAGAAAAAAAAAAGGCACACAGTTGGGGAATAAAGCACGAAATGCCAACTTTAATCTCGAAATTTCCACTTTAATCACATTGTTTATTTTGTCTTTAAAGTAGAACATCATAAACTTCATCTTAAAATTGTTTAATTTACTAGTTTCTCAAATCCCATCGTAACTAAAGTAGCATGTTAAATGCTCTGTTTTGTATATGTTCTTCTATGTGCTGTATGTGTGTGAATCACTACGTGCTTCCAGGCTTTCTATTCCTCCGACATCACACAGAATCCATTACATTCGTAATATTACAGCTCTCTGAATAATGAAAATACTGGGAAGTATACGTGATATCATTTTCATGATGATAGAAGTTAAAGCATGTTATTAAACATGGGATCACGGTGGCACAGTAATTGTTCATGTCTCGCGCAAGATGCTTGCTGCACCAAGCGCGACCTTCGATGAAATACTTTATTACAGAAGTACTGTCTCTTTCAAACGTACTAACCCCCAATTCCTGTCCTTCCTTTTCTTTCTCCAAGTAACCAATCACCACACAATCAGCCCTGTAACAGACGTTAAGCCATCTGTAAGCTTAGAATGCCAATTCTGGAAAACTTTTAAGGAACATTGAAATATCTTCGTAGAACATGTTTAATTATTCTATCCATCTGTCCTTCCAGTGTCACACCAGCCACAGCAAGAATACAGCACGAGGCAGGAACAATCCGTGAACGAAGCTCCAGCTCCTCGCTAGCACTGCGGCACCGTGTAGTTAGTTTTATCTGTATAATATAATAAACATATTTTGCTGCATTTCATCTTAAAAATGATATCATCATCATATGTAAATACGCGCTTTATAAAGTGGCTCAGGTTGTACAATATTATAACTGTATCGCAAGTTTACAGTGAGGTAATTAAGTACAAACAGTTCTAGGAGCACTTGATGGACTGATTGAGTGCATTTATAGTTCTTGGGATGAAACTGTTTGTGATCCGTGAGGTCTGTACAGGAAAGGCTCTGCAGCGTTTGTCGGATGAGAGCAGTTCAAATAGCGAATGGCTGAGGCAGCGTGTGCTTGATGCTGTATACCGATAATTTTCTTTCCGATCAGCTGCTGTACAGCTGTGATTCACACTCAGATACAGTGATATAAATACTCAGAGTGGTGCAGTGAGAATAATATGGAAAAAGATGTTCCGATATGGCAACCCCTAACAGTAGCAGCTGAAAGGAGAAGAAGAAGAAGGTGCAGTGAGAGTAACAACGCTAAAGCAGCTATGGTATTTGGAATAGTTTGACCATTCTGTGGACCATTATATTGTTATAGGTTAATTACAATCAGATGCATTAAACTAATAAACAATATGCGGTTAATTTCCACATATTTATAAAGCTGCGTCAGGGATGTGGATCTAAAAAAGAAAGGGTAACCACACAGGAACAGTAGCACTGCTTTGACACAGGGTGCCGCCAGTCTGCAAAACCGTGCGCAGAACTTGCATAGACAGGGTATGAGCTACCGTGGAAATGTGCGTGGCTTTACGGCAAGTTTAGGTTTTATACATCGCGATTTGAATGTGGAAACATTCTTACGCAACATTTTTGTGTGTATGCACCGTTTATACATGAGGCCCCAGGCGAGTGGTTTCTGCATCACAACAACGCTCCAACCCACACAGTATTGAGTGTGTGTCAGTTCCTCACAAAAACAGGATGACATCAGTTTCCCACCCCGTTATTCCCCGGACCTTGTACCCTGCGTTTTTTTTTTTATTTCAAAGAAAAAAGATGGACCTTAAAGGAAAGTGTTCTCAGGATGTAGTTGGGGTCATGAAGCAAATGACGGAGACACTGAAGGCTATCACTTTGCAGGAGTTTCAGAACAGTTTTCAACAATGGAAAAAGCGATGGGACAAGTGTATTGCATCTCAGGGAGACTATTTTGAGGGTGATTAAATGTTGGAAATGTTCTGAGAAATATATGATTTTTTTTTTTTTTTTTTTAATTCTCGTAATTTTTGGTCCCCCCTTGTATATGGAATGTTCTTTAAAAAAAAAGTCATATGATGAATTTTCCATTCAAATTGTTGAAGAAAAAATATTGAAGGCTAATTAGAGAAGCATCGTCATGCCCTTACAGAAGAGTCCTCAAATACATTATTAGACGTTTTACATTATTGGTATTCATTTTCACAAAAATGCTCCAAAGAAAGAACTTTTATTATGAGATGCAACTTTAATTAGAAATAACAGAATTAGTAATGTTTCCCTTTTCTCTTATAGACAACTTTGGCACATATTATTGCTACCAATAGCAAGAAGAGTGGCAATTCTCGATTTGTTACCCTGTCAGCAACCAGTACATCAACCAGTGAGGTGCGGGAAGTGATCAAGCAAGCTCAGAATGAGCTGAAATTATTCAAAAGGAAAACTATCCTATTTATTGATGAGATCCACCGCTTTAACAAATCACAGCAGGTAAGGTGACCCTCTTTTGAACCTGCTGGTTCTTTGTGATTTATCTTTTTAATTAAAAAATATCTTGCATGTATTTTAAGATTCAGATTTTTTAAGATGTTTTATTACAATACCTGCTTACTGTAGGCAGTATGTAGAGAAGTAAATAATTTGCCATTAAGTATTTGTCATTTTAAAGTGTGCAAGTTGATACTTTCAGCAAAATGTAAAAATCAACCTGCTGCATATGCTAGTGTATCAAGGCTGAGCCCATCAAAAATTGATTCTTGTTCTGTGCAAGATGAAGTGCCAGACATGAAAACTGTAAAATGTTAGCGATGGAACATCTTTTTGGTTTATCTTCAATACAGTTGTGTACAGTAGCTTTTAATGGTGAATCTCAACTTCGCAGAAGTGACGATCACAAAGTAAAGACATTGGACCATTAATTAACATAACCTGTTAGGTCTTACCTCATTGTGGGGCAACTACAGTGCCCTATAAAATATATTCACCCCTTTTGAAGATTTCATATTTCACTATTATACAACTTCTATACACAGTGTATTTACTTTGCCTTTTTTTGACATTGATTAACATAGAACGAGTTGATAATGTCAAAATGAAAATGGATCTAAATTAATTACAAATATTAAACCCAAAGTAGTTGATTGCATAAGTAATCATTTAGTAAATGCGCCTTTTTCAGCAATCAGATGATCTAGATCAGATCATCTCGGAGAGACACTTTTATTACAAGCGAGACTAGACATTACAACCTTTGGAAGCAAAACCCTTGAGACGGTGATTTTTGCACGTCACACCCTACTTACAAACAATTTAAAACAAGTTCATGGACATCTAACCTAGCAGTTGTTGGGATGCTTTTGGCAGAAACACTCCAGGTGCTCCCAGCTCTTAAAACAACGACAAGCAGAACATGCAGCTCACAAGCAGCAGCTGCAGCAAGCCAGCGGATGATCCGAGAGCATCTCCTTAGCGTGCGTTCAGTCCTCATTCTCCTCTCCCACACCCCCCTTCAGAACGCTAGTGGCAGAGACGCGAAGTGGCAATAGGACAGCTGCTGTACAGGCTTTTAAATGATTGATGCAAAGCCCGAAAAGCAGAACACACAGCTGACCGGCAGCAGCTGCAAGACAGCAGCTGAACCGATTGCATCTCTTTAGCGTGTGTTCAGACCCTCCCTTCACAACATGGGCAGCGTTATAAGTCCTGCGAGAAAGAGGTTTAACCATGCCCAGGGCAGGAAATAAAGGACAAATATTGTTTTTACAAAAGTTTTTAAGTAAAAATGAAAATAATGCATATGAAACAATTCCCATGAAAATAACAATCTCTAAGTTATTTATCCGTTAAACCAATAGCGGAAGCGAAGCCCCCTAGTAATAATAATAATAATAATAATAATAAAAAATGTGCGATGTAGCGGGGGCATGATAGCTGAACCGCGATATAGCGGGGGATCACTGTAAAATATATAGCTTTTAATGGAAGATGATGGGTGAGGGGAGGTTGAAGTGGCACAATTTGTAGATACTTCAGGACTTTTATACTCTCATGGCAAAGTAACTGACTGGTTTCTTTTTATGCTTAAGTTGTTAACTTGCTTGGTCAAGTCTGCAATCTGCGTACAGGCTTTAGTGTAATATTGTAAATGATGAAATGCAAATAATTATGAGTGCTATTTCAAACAAACCCATGGCCCTGAATTGTATTATGCAGATTTGATAATTGTTGTCAAAATACAACACCAATTCCAAAAAAGTTTAAAATGTAAATAAAAACAGTGCAATGAGTTGAAAATCTCATAAACCCATATTTTATTAGCAATAAAACACAGAAAATATATAAAATGTTTAAACTGAGAAAACATAGCATTTTAAGAAAAGAGTAAGGTCATTTTGAATTGATGGCAGCAACATGTCTCAAAGTTGGTACAGGGCCATTTTATACCTCTGTGTAGTATCTCCATGTCTTCTAATAACAGTCCGTAAACATCTGGGAACTGAGGAGACCAGTTGCTAGACTATTGGGAGAGGAATGTTGTCCCAATCTTTTCTGATATAGGATTCTAGCTGCTCAACAGTCCTAAGTCGTCTTTGTCATATTTTTCATTTCATGATGTGCCAAATGTTTTCAGTTGGTGAAAGGTCTGTACTGCAGGCAAACCATTTCAGCTGCCGGACTCTTCTACTATGAAGCCATGCCGTTGTAATAGATGCAGTATGTGGTTTAGCATTGTCTTCCTGAAATATGCAAGGCCTTCCCTGAATAGAAGCATATGTTGCTCTAAAACCAGTATATACATTTCAGCATTAATGGTGCCTTATCAGATATTCAAGCTGCCAATTGTATAGGCACTAACGTATCCCCATACCATCAGAGATGCAGGATTTTGAAGTGAGTGATGATAACAAGCTGGATGGTCCCTCTCCTCTTTAGTCTGGAGAATGCAGCATCCATGTTTTACAAAAAGAATTTCAAATTTTGATTTGTCTGACCACAGAAAAGTTTTCAATTTGCCTCAGTCCATTTTCAATGAGCTTTGGCCCAGAGAAGACAGTGGCATTTCTGAGTCATGTTCACATATGGCTTCTTCTTTACATGATAGAGCTTTAACCTGCAAGTATAGATTTCATGGGAAACTGTGTTCATAGACGATGATTTCTGGACGTGTTCCTGAGCCCAAGCAGTATTTTCTATGACAGAATCATCCCTGTTTTTAATGCATTGCTGCCTGAGGGCCCGAAGATCACAAGCATTTGATATTGATTTTCGGCCTTATCCTTTGCTCACAGAGATTTATCCAGATTCTCTGAATCTTTTGATGATATTATGTAATGTAGATGATGAGATATTCAAAGTCTTCACAATTTTACATTGAGGAACATTATTCTGAAATTGTTCCACAATTTGTAGATGCAGCTTTTTGCAGATTTGTGAATCTCTGCCCATCTTTACGTCTGAGAGACTCTGCCTGTCTAATTAGCTACAAAATGCTCTGTGGTGTAGCGTGTCCACAGCTCACGTCAAAAAGGCCACTTTTTAAATAAATAATTGCCGCACTCGCGGCTTAGAGAGGGGGCATGGTATGTGTGGCAGGAGCGGTTCCCGGGTGATGCGTAATGTGGATGGTCCTCACTTAAGTACACAGGTGAGGAGTCGTCCGCATCCGTAATTGGTGCTGCTAATTGCCACTTCTGATCCACCCTGAGTGTCCCCATAATAAATAGAAGCACGAAGCGGCTAGGAAGAGAAGAGGAAAGAGAGAGAATGGGAGGTTAAGGGAGAGGAAGGCTGGAGAAGTGGGGAGCCTGTGCGAGTGAGCGAGCGACAGCAGGGTCGCTTGAGCAAAGGCAGGCAGCTGGTAGAAGAGCCCCGGAGGAGTGTGGCCAACTCACGAAGGGGGCAGATTGAAGTGGTCGCTCCAGCTGAGCAATTGGGAGGAGCTGGAGTGACCGGCAGCAGAGATGACTGGCTGCTGGAAGGAGCGGAGTTGTGGAGGCTTTGGGCGTGTTGAGCCCCACCGTGAATGCCCTGGCCGCTGGGGGAAGAAACCCAAGTCTCGGTCCAGCTGGAGCCAGACATATCCGGGGATCGGAGGGCTGCTGGACCAGTATTGAAGGATCTGCATTTTTGCTGGTAGGGCAACTCACCTGTTGCTGGGTCCGGAAGGGAGAAGCAGGGGAGTTGCTGGGTTAAAAAAAGTATGAACCAGATTTTTTAAAGAAAGACTGCTTCCAGCTGTTATTTTAACCTCGTTGTTTTTAAAAAGATGTATTATTGGATTTTAACCTCCATGGATTCATCTCTGTTTTAATGGATTATTTATTTAAAATTTGTGATGTACTGCACTTATTTATTTGGACACTGTTTTTTGTTTTGTTTTTAATAAAAGCATTTTGCTCTTTTTGCACCATCCCCTTGCTTCATTGTTGATGTCTTCACTGCCTAGCTCATCGGTGACATTACCAATGGTGTCGGGTTTAAGAGCTCCCAGAAGTCATTTGTTTCTTTTTAGTACCACTTTCGTTTCCAGCCTTTTGTTGCCCCTTTTTTGAGACGTGCTTAGAGATTGCCATCTAATTCAAAATGAGCTAATAATTTTCATGACATATGTTGAAAATATTGAAAATGAGAAATTTTACAATGTTTTCTATATTGTATTGTGAATAAATTATGGAAGGGGTCATCAACTACATTTGCCCAAGTGCCAGAATTTTGGCACTGTGTCACTGTGGGGGCTGGACTTTCAAATAAAATTAATTTACTTGGCATACCTAATTATATATTATTGTTTAAAATGTTAACTTTCTTAAAAAATTAATGTTATTTTTACTAGCTTAGATCTGTGTGGTAACTACAAGATACGGTACTTCAGTATTTTTTAATATTACTGATACGATAATACGGCAGAACCCTGGGTGAAATGCACCTATTTTTGGTATGTAAGCCTAATGAAATTATATTAATAGGTTATATCTCAATTCTTTTGGAATTGCTTCAGTATTCTAATGAAAATATTCTAAAAAACATAGCCCATTTTCCCCTTTTTACATTTTCTTTATTCATATATTTAATTAACTCTTTGACGGCTGGATATTTGTTTTGGCTGCCAGCAAAAATGCGCGGCAGAGCAGGCACCAGCCGCCAGAGCTGTCTTGCTTTATACCCATAATGTATTTTATATAGAATCCAGTGTTTCTGTTTGATTTGTATGATATTTATCTTATTGATTGATTCTAGTTTCATTTAAACAGTTTATTTTGACTAATTAGTTGCATGCCGATGGATCATATGGGTTTGCTGTACTTTGCAGCCTTTTATTATGAGGGGACAAAAATAAATTTTGCTTAATATACTTTTTTACTTAATATACTTTTATTATGAGGGGACAAAATAAACTTACTTAATATACTTTTTGTGTTTTTCATGTTTTCTTGTTTTTTTCCCTTGTTATCTATATTGTTAATATAAAAAACAATTAGTGAGCCTTAAAGACTGAGTGTGGCATATTATGATGAGATCTGTACCTCTGTAATTCGGCTGGTTTATTTTGGTCCACACATTTGTTGAAAGTTGATTCCTAGCATTAATTGTCCCAGTAAAACAATCCTCTATATAAGCTAATGCTTTATAAGTTTAGCTTTCATGTCATTATACAGTTGATTTGTTTTTACTGTTATTAATTTTTAATGGAACAGCAGACCGGTATGATTGCTGTCTTTAATGAGGAAGTTTTTTTTATTATTAAACTAAATTGCCTTGCATTCCTATCCCATAGATGGAAATTAATCATAACGAATTAAAAAAATGTACCCAAAGTGTATAATGGAATCATGACATGGACAAAAATTAGCACATATTCACATTTTAAGACACACAAGTGTGGATTCTTCTTTTAACTTATTTACTCTAAATGTACCTTGGCTTTCACAAGAAAAGTCACGGTGTGAAATAATGTTTACTTATATGTAGTAAAGCTCATTAATCATGTTTATGAATTTGACACGTCTTATGAGCATTCCTTTCACTATATGTGTTTATTTATTTATTTAAAAAGGTATATTGTATAATTAAAAAGACACGAGCATTCAATAGAGCACGAAATCAGAAATATAGAAATACTAATGTAATTTTTGTCTCACATAAGTTACATAGTCTTTCAAAGGATCAAGTAAGTAGAAAAATATTTTAAAGTAACTGTTATTTATTTATTTATTTTTTCAGAATTATAGTTTTAAGATTTATATGCTTACTATGTTTATGGACATTTGAATAGTGTGTTCCACTTAAAATATAAAGCATTACATTTTCATAATTTATAAATTATTATTTTTGGCAAAGTTCATGCAGAAAATATGAAAATTATTAGACTGATACTTAAAAATTATGGTGACTTACTCAGAATATGGTGGTATATCCTGTGCACTGTAAGGTTTCTTCTCTTTGCCTCCCATTTTTAGGATACGTTCCTGCCTCACGTTGAATGTGGCACAATCACTTTGATTGGAGCAACAACAGAGAACCCTTCTTTTCAGGTGAATGCTGCTCTTCTGAGTCGCTGCAGAGTCATTGTGCTGGAGAAGTTGTCTGTGGAAGCAATGGAATCTATTCTGGCTCGGGCATTGGATTCCCTTGGGATCCAAGTACTGGAACAAGAGGGTGATGACAGTGCCAGCATTAGAGACATCAGTGGCAGCTCAGAGTGAGTGCAGTTTGCAATTTGTTATGACAGGGTACTCCTGGAATTTGCAGTCCATATGTTGCCAAGGAACATAAGAGATGAAACTTTCCAGAGGAATGCCCGTTTGTAGATGAAGCCTAAACAAAAACATTATTACCTGAATGGGGCTTGACAGCTAATTTATAGGTCAGTTGCAGAGATGGGTGTGGCATTTTCTCTTCTTTTGTTTCATAGAGTACTTTTACATTGACTACTGTTCAGTTTAGTGTTTAGGAAAAATAGTAATTTGAATCTTTGCTAATAGTAGACAGTTATTCAGTTACACAACATAAAACAATTCTTTAGAATATTAGAGAAAATAATAATAACCACTCCATTATATGTAATAGCTTGGTCATGGTATTGTAACTAGTTATTTTTGTGCAGTACTAATTTCCGTCATAACCAAGCTTGAGAGAATTTTTAACTGTTCTTTGAAGGTTAGAGATTAATTCCGACATCTGCTGTTGAATTTATACAACATTCTTTAAAATCTTAAATAGGATAATGATTGAGCCTGCTCACTGCATTACAATTTCCTGATTTAATGAGTTAATTTTGAAGTAGAATAATTTCCTGAAGTCACATTATTCATACAGTAATATTTAAGGCATGCTTGCCTTAAGTTCACTGATGTGTCTCTTAGGGAGGTTTACTTGAATAAAGGTTTGTAACATTGTAAAAAAAATGTATATTTGAAAATGTAATTTTTTTGTTTTAGTAGTGCCTAATTGGGAATTTTCATTGGCTATTAATATCTTGTTTTCATAATTTTCTGCACTGATAGTAGCTAGTTTCAATGTTAAATTGTAGACTAAGCAGTGTTCATTAATATATTAACACTATGATTTAATTGCAACAAAATTTTTATTTAGAGATGGCGGTCTTAATTATTGTTCTTTATTGAAGTATTCAAAAAGGTAAATAATTAGAAGTAAAAAGCTGGATGTAGCATTAGCTCTGCTTTTGTTACAGAGAGTACCTTTACATTAATTACTCCGGATTAGTGTTTAGGTAAAAGAGTACAGTAATCCCTCCTCCATCGCGGGGGTTGCGTTCCAGAGCCACCCGCGAAATAAGAAAATCCGCGAAGTAGAAACCATATGTTTATATGGTTATTTTTATATTGTCATGCTTGGGTCACAGATTTGCGCAGAAACACAGGAGGTTGTAGAGAGACAGGAACGTTATTCAAACACTGCAAACAAACATTTGTCTCTTTTTCAAAAGTTTAAACTGTGCTCCATGACAAGACAGAGATGACAGTTCTGTCTCACAATTAAAAGAATGCAAACATATCTTCCTCTTCAAAGGAAACAGAGAGGAAAGCAAACAAATCAATAGGGCTGTTTGGCTTTTAAGTATGCGAAGCACCGCCGATACAAAGCTGTTGAAGGCGGCAGCTCACACCCCCTCCGTCAGGAGCAGGGAGAGAGAGAGAGACAGAGAAAAACAAAGTCAAAAATCAATACGTGCCCTTTGAGCTTTTAAGTATGCGAAGCACCGTGCAGCATGTCGCTTCATGAAGCAGCTGCACACAGAAGGTAGCAACGTGAAGATAATCTTTCAGCATTTTTAGACGAGCGATCGTATCGTCTAGGTGTGCGAACATCCCCCCTGCTCACACCCCCTACGTCAGGATCAGAGAAAGTCAGCGCAAGAGAGAGAGAGAAAAGTAAGTTGGGTAGCTTCTCAGCCATCTGCCAATAGCGTCCCTTGTATGAAATCAACTGGGCAAACCAACTGAGGAAGCATATACCAGAAATTAAAAGACCCATTGTCCTCAGAAATCCGCGAACCATCAAAAAATCCGCGATATATATTTAAATATGCTTACATATAAAAGCCGCGATAGAGTGAAGCCGCGAAAGGCGAAGCGCGATATAGCGAGGGATCACTGTAATTTGAATTTTTGCCAAAAGCAGATGTTGCAGTGTTGATCTGCTGTAGAAACCAAAATTCTTCATGCAAGCCCCAAACATTAACATGAGAACCCCAATCATTATCCTGACAGAACACATTATATCTAGTTAGGTCCATAAATATTTGGACAGAGACAACTTTTTTCTAATTTTGGTTCTGTACGTTACCACAATGAATTTTAAATGAAACAACTCAGATGCAGTTGAAGTGCAGACTTTCAGCTTTAATTCAGTGGGGTGAACAAAACGATTGCATAAAAACGTGAGGCAACTAAAGCATTTTTTTAACACAATCCCTTCATTTCAGGGGCTCAAAAGTAATTGGACAATTGACTCAAAGGCTATTTCATGGGCAGGTGTGGGCAAGTCCGTCATTATGTCATTATCAATTAAGTAGATAAAAGGCCTGGAGTTGATTTGAGGTGTGGTGCTTGCATGTGGAAGATTTTGCTGTGAACAGACAACATGCGGCCAAAGGAGCTCTCCATGTAGGTGAAAGAAGCCATCCTTAAGCTGTGAAAACAGAAAAAACCCATCCAAGAAATTGCTACAATATTACAAGTGGCAAAATCTACAGTTTGGTACATCCTGAGAAAGAAAGCAAGCACTGGTGAACTCAGCAACGCAAAAAGACCTGGACATCTACGGAAGACAACAGTGATGGATGATTGCAGAATCATTTCCATGGTGAAGAGAAACCCCTTCACAACAGCCAACCAAGTGAACAACACTCTCCAGGGGGTAGGTGTATCGATATCCAAGTCTACATAAAGAGAAGACTGCATGAAAGTAAATACAGAGGGTACATTGCAAGGTGCAAGCCATTCATAAGCCTCAAGAATAGAAAGGCTAGATTGGACTTTGCTAAAGAACAAAAAAGCCAGCACAGTTCTGGAAAAACATTCTTTGGACAGATGAAACCAAGATCAACCTCTACCAGAATGATGGCAAGAAAAAAGTATGGAGAAGGCGTAAAACAGCTCATTATCCAAAGCATACCACATCATCTGTAAAACACTGTGGAGGCAGTGTGATGGCTTGGGCATGCATGGCTGCCAGTGGCACTGGGACACTAGTGTTTATTGATGATGTGACACAGGACAGAAGCAGCCAAATGAATTCTGAGATGTTCAGAGATATACTGTCTGCTCAAATCCAGCTAAATGCAGTCAAATTGATTGGGCGGTGTTTCGTGATACAGATGGACAATGACTCAAAACATACAGCCAAAGCAACCCAGGAGTTTATTAAAGCAAAGAAGTGGAAAATTCTTGAATGGCCAAGTCAGTCACCTGATCTTAACCCAATTGAGCATGCATTTCACTTGTTGAAGACTAAACTTCAGACAGAAAGGCCCACAAACAAACAGCAACGGAAAGCCACTGCAGTAAAGGCCTGGCAGAGTATTAAAAAGGGGGAAAACCAGCATCTGGTGATGTCCATGAGTTCAAGACTTCAGGCTGTCATTGCCAGCAAAGGGTTTTCAACCAAGTATTAGAAATGAACATTTTATTTCCAGTTATTTAATTTGTCCAATTACTTTTGAGCCTCTGAAATGAAGGGATTGTGCTAAAAAAATGCTTTAGTTGCCTCACATTTTTATGCAATCGTTTTGTTCACCCACTGAATTAAAGCTGAAAGTCTGCACTTCAACTGTATCTGAGTTGTTTCATTTAAAATTCATTGTGGTAATGTACAGAACCAAAATTAGAAAAAAAGTTGTCACTGTCCAAATATTTATGGACCTAACTGTATGTACTCAAATTGTATTGAAATCAAAATATATCAAATTTCCTGTTAAACTTACAGTTTACTCATCTGTCATTAAACCTAAATCCCAACTACCTTCTTGTTAATCTTTAAGGTGACTCCAAATATAAAAAGGCTTCTGTTAAGTATTGCTTCTTTCAGATAGCAGAGAATCGGCAACAAGCATAATCCAAATACCTGCCTCTAGGAATAGGTCATGGTACCCCTCTGGGAAGAAGTTTTTCTTTTTTTTTGTGCTAGAGTAATAGGTTGCTATTAACCTGGTCATGTTAGTCCAGTTTGCAAAAGGAAGTTATAGCGTTTCCTAATGACACAAGTCTAAGGATCACTGGGGTGTACACATGCTTCCTTCACGCCAGTTGTTTGCAGGACATGAGCCAGTGGCAGAACTGAAGATCAAACCCAGGATATGCTTTGGGAGGTAGAGGTTTGATTGTAACATTTGGTTGTCATTTAAGCACCTGGAAAGTTTAGTTACGAAGGATAGTATGGCCTGTTTAGTACCTGTTACTGTGTTGATAGTATAACCACACAAAGCTGAGTGGCTGACTGTAGTATATGCGCTTTTATATATATATATAGGCGTAAAATAATAATTATACACGAGCAGTCTTTGTTGCTATGTTCTTTGCTCAAAACATTGTATCCTCCATTAGGCCACTATGTGCATACTCAATTGTGATTTAGTCATTTTTATTTTTTTTTTCCTGCTATCTTCCTGAAATAATGCAAGCATTCTTGGTGAATCAGAAATACTTTACTCAAGACTGAGTGGAACTTTTTGGTTAGTAGTATGTAGCCTTTAAATTATAAATATTAACGTTGTGGTAAATAATATGTGCTATTGAAGTTACTAGTATCCCAAAGGTTTAATTGCTATGCATGGCCTGTTCAGTTTTCCTTCATGTTTTAAAGGTGGAAGTTTCAACAGGAACTTTGAAGTAGCAGTAAAATTTGAGATTTGTTGATAAGTGAAGATGTTTCTAGAATATTACAGCGTACACCTCTAAAGACAGGAGCTTTATTATGAACCAGAAAGAGGCATACTGGATTATAAAACTTTTCACATCTGTTAACCATACAATCAGCTTTTTGAAATGCAGACTTCTGTATATTATTTCATTCCCATTACACGACACTGATTTGGAACAGACTGTTGTTGCTGCAAGAGTTACTGTAGATTTTACTTTCTTATGCAGAGTCTGGGAGAAAAAATTGTAGAGTTGAAATTCCAAGTAATAGTTTTTGATGAATGTACATGTTATATCTGTCCTTAAACACAATTTGGCCATTTAAATATGAAGTCAGTGTGTCTATGCCATGCATAACTTGTGAAAAAATCAGGCAATTATGGTTAAATCTGGTACTCATAATACAATCATGAAACAAGAGAAACATATTTGAATTTGAGCAAAGTTGTTTCAAAGACATTTTACTGACTGCAGTGTTATTTTTAAAGAGTTTCTTTTTATTAAATGGTCTAACAAATAGTTTTTTTATGTTTTATAATCTTCTGTCATTTATCTTTTATAATGTACAAAATTTTTGCTGTCTGTCATATTTATTGGTTTTTGTTATGCATACCTCGGATTAAAGTGGTTGGGGATAAAATATTTAAAGACTTTATTTAATATAATATTTTTAGCAGTATAGGAAAGCGCTGTCAGTTAGAAGGCACTCAGCTACCCCTTCCATCTTCAGGTTTGGGGACTCCATTTATACCACTGCAGAAATGGAATAAAATTTGAAGAACCTAGTTCACATTGATATGGGCTTATATTCAAACATAGTTTTCATGAAAACTAAGGCAACAGAGCTAAGCTTCTGCATCAGCATGCTACCCATTGATAACCTTGTCACAAAAATTCCAACTTAGTGAACAACACATTAATTATATATTGTTCAGTTTCTGTAAACATCATTCTTATTTGCTTCACAATTTTTTCTTTTCTGCAAATCATCAGCCTTATCCTCTGCCTAGCATACGTTTTCTTTGCATTTTTGTACTACATGTATTTGTAACTAAAACAGATTTTAACACACCTGCAGCAATGTTCTGTCCTTCTTGTTTGTCTTCAAAGGAGAAATGTGATTTAATTTAGCAGCCCTCTGAGCTATGTAGTATGTTCATGAACAAAATTGTTAAAAATAATTTATCATATTTTGTCCATTTTTGGTAGTTCAGTCAAAATGCTTAGCTGTCATCTTCGTCACTTTTACTCATACCCTTATTTAAATATAATGTGTTTAAAATAAAATGTTACAGAATATATGAAGAGTACTTTTCACTTCAATTACTTAAATTTTCTTGGTCTTTTTATTGGATATAATTAACAGAAATATGTTATACCTACTAATTAGTTAATCATAACTATTTATTATACTCAAATACATAATTTAAAAATTTCATAAAACTGGGACATCGTGCATCAGAGTCAGGGAATTTAGTTAATTCAGTTCAGCAGAGAATGTAAGCCACAAAAGAAGAGCAGCACTCTTGTGGTTTTACATATTTTGTCAAGGCCTGTTGTCAAAAATTTCTCAGTGATGTGGCTTAGCAGATGTTTTCTTAATTTTTAGACTTTTCAAGTGAAATTCCTATTTCATGTCAGTTTTTGCTTTTTTCCTTATTTTTAAACCTTGACTATCAACAGTCCATTTCTGCTCCAAGTCGGTTCTTGGCTGAGGTTTTGATAATGGGCCAAGGTGCCATGGTTCTTCAAAATAAGTTGTTTATTAAAAACTGCACATGGAACAACCATCTGTGTATTTTGGAAAAACATAAAATGAGGCTTCATTAAGCAATATTAAAAGATTGTTCTGCCAATTGCAGGAGATTATCAAAATTAAACATATTCCTTTCATTATTTGACAAAATTTTTGTAAATATGTTCAGAACATATTTTTCCATATTTTGTAATAATATTACTATAATTTTTTAATTTCAGTTTATGTTCACTGTTCACAGTGTACAGGATCAGAGCACTTACTGTACGTAAACCATAGCTATAATGTAATAGCTGTAGTTTTCTAAATGTTACAACTTTAACATACATGAATGCTCAGATCATGTTAAAAACACAATAAACATAGTTATTTCACTTTGATTAACAAATGTATAATATCTGTAATAACCTAGAGATCTGGGTTCAGATTCCTGCCTGGTTACTGTTTGTGTGGAGTTTGCACATTCATGCTGTGTCTGGTTGAGTTTTCCATCTTTCATTTCCCCCCTAATTCCAAAGATATGCATGTTAAGGCAATTCCATTTATTTCTACTTCCATCCTCTGAACTCACATAATCCTCTTTTTGGGGACATGGGCTTGTTAAGTGAATCAGTAGTTTTAAATTATGCATGTAAGTTAACTGTTGACCTCTCCATGTTTTGAGTTTTGTTTTGTGCCTGATACCACCAGGATGTGCCGTGGCTCCCTGCGATACTGCAATAGAATCCGCAGATTTAGAAAATGGATGAATGGCTATTTTTGAAATAACCATGAGAAGGAAAAAATACTTTCTCTGACTTTTTGTGGTATTTTTCAGTTAATGTCACATGATGAAAGTGAGAGGAAGAAAGTTCAAAGGAGATGTATGAGATGTTCTGGTGAAAGTACACATTTAGCTGTTGCTTCTTACTGGTGCTTCTTGTTTGTTTGCTTATTGGGACTTCTCTCTCTCTCTCTCTTTTTAGTTTACTATTTAAATTTACTTCTTTATTATCATTGTTAACCAACCTTTATTTTTTGACTATTGAACTTTGTTGTTACTCTCTTCAGCTTCTTAGCTGCCATCTAAAGTCTTGACGTTATTCCACTACATTTCACCTGCATGCCACAAGCCCTCTCTCAGTGTGCATTGTGTCTTCAGTGTTTTCAGTGTGTGAGTCTTCATTTAGCTGTGTCTGACTGTTCTTTATCTGGTGGGTTTGCCACTGTCTTCTTAATGGACTATTAGGTGTTAGGTTTTGTGCTGTGGCTAAGGTTAGTTGTGATTAGTTGTGACTTGTTGTCATAGGCAGGTGGTTGTTTATCAGTAAATGGCTTAGCACTATGAGAGAGATGAAATCTCTGGTCCAGGTTTTACCTGAGTATTTGCTCTTGGAATATTCAGAAGTGACAGTGTTGCCATGGTCAGTATATACTCATCATCATAACTTCAAGGTTTGGCTTGAACTTTTATCTCCAGCTAAACTCTAGAACATATGATTTATGTGTAGTACTAAGAATTACATTGTTCATCCACTACTGTGATTACCTCTTGGTATTACAGACTCCCCATCTCAAGCAAAAAAATAAAAAATAAATCAGAGGAATCGGTCCAACTACCTAACAATTATACATCATTAGAGTGTGAGATTCACTCGTTTGATTATATGCTTTGTGTATGCTACTGTATGATGTTTTTTATTTAAATCTGTATTTACTTAGCTTGTGAGAAACTTCACATCGGGGCATTCAAATCTTAACATTTGTTCTCTCTGAGATTGCAAATATATTGATAAACCTTGCTCCTCTGGAAAGGATATTGGCCTTGCTGATATTTAGTGGTCTTACCCATCAGTCAGTGAAATTGTTGTTCCTAGCGAAGCATATCTTGAATGTCTGTGTCTTTAAATTTTTTGTGTATCTCCAGTTTTTCTTGTACTTATCTGTCAGCCTTACAAGCCCAGTCCTTGTTGTTCAGTGAATTTACTAAATTCCCAGCTTTCCTTAGAACCATTTCTTCCACTGTGATCTTTTGCGATTATATTAATGTCCATGTTGACAATCTAAGTTGCAGCTAGGCAGACATTCTTTAGTCCTTTCAACCTCTGTTATAATATTCTTTTATATTATCTTGCTCTGTTGTTATAGGTATACTGTTTGCTGTATATTTTCATTTTGTGATCGGCACTTCAGTTTTATATTCCATTAGTTGTTATGCTTTCTAGTGCTTTGGTTTTAAGAAAAATGCCTTAAGTAAAAAATTATTATTACTACACGCAAGCTTTGACATTCAATGCACTTTAGAACTAGAGTCCTAAGCATCTTTGAGCCAGAAACATCCTGTTTGCAATTTGTGTCATAGAGAATTAGGTTTTTTTTTTTTTTTGTTAAAATAGGGAAGGCAATGTTCATTAGTCAGGAAAGCCTGGTTTTAAACTTCAGTTTCATCTTGTATTTCATGAATTGAGTTGTCCTTTCATCTGCTCTCATTTGTTAGTGGTGCTTTCAGCCCACATCAGCAGTGTTATGTTTTAAAGGAACTGTTTTCTGTGAATGCGGTGCTACAAATTTTAAAGAATATGTACACGATCATTTTGTTTGCCGTAGTATGATGTGAGAAATTTTATTCTACAACTAATTGTAAAAAATTGTAAAAAGTAACTAAATGTAATAGTTTCATTTAAGACTTAATACTTCAATATTGAATCCCTCTAGGTATAAAAATTTACATAGTCATTTATCTTTTAATATTGTTGCATATTTCATTTAATCAAGCCCACTAATAAAACTTTTAATATTTTTTTGAACACTAATTTATGTTTACAGACCCTCCATATATATTGAGCAAAAAGCTTTAAGCACCATAGCACACCTGTGTGATGGAGATGCCCGAGCTGGATTAAATGGCTTGCAGCTTGCAGTACAGTCAAGACTGAGTGCTGCAAGGCTAGGACAACTGAAGCAAGTTATTGTTCAGGAAGACCACATTAAAGAAGGACTGCAACGATCACACATATTATATGACAAAGCCGGTAAGATTTTTTTTATCTTATTTCTTTAACCAGTTTTAAAATTCTATGATATAGTACCATGATTCATCCATCCATCCATCCATTATCCAACCCGCTATATCCTAACTACAGGGTCACGGGGCTCTGCTGGAGCCAATCCCAACCAACACAGGGCGCAAAGCAGGAAGCATACCCCGGGTAAGGCGCCAGCCCACCACAGTCATGATTCACCATGGTAAAATTAATCCATCAGTGTATTTTTAAAACTTATCAGTTCGGTTTATGGTTGGTGGGCAGAGTTTGTCCCAGGAGCATTACACGTAAGATAGGAATCAACTCTTGCATCAGTCCCCTCCACCACACGGTTATACACTCACTCATTTAAATGGGACTAGTTTAGAATCATCTGCCCTTGTCAGAGGTGGTGGAGTGCTAAGAGCCATTATCTTATGACTAGGATGACATGGTTTCAAATCTTAACCCAATTCATATTATCTCCTAGTGCGTGCCACTCTGTACAGGTTTTCTGTCTGGAATGTATGTATTAGTTTGATTAGATATGTATAAGTAAGTGTGCGTGCGTGTTTGTGTGCGTGAATGCCCTGCAATCGACTAGTGTCCCATCTAATGCTTGTTCCTGCTATGTGTCTCATGTTGCCAGGATAGACTTTGTACCTGCAATTTTGAGTTTTATTAACTGGATTTCAAAATCTATTGACAAATGAATGAGTAGGTAACATTAGTTTTAACATATCTGTTGTGTTTTCGTTTCTTTTTTTGGGGGGGGGGGTTCATTTGTAAAATTAAACATTCTAGCCACAATGTAAAATAATTGATTTCTCAGTCCGAAAAACTACTACTGGTGTTCATGTGTAGTATTTTTGTTTTGGTGTTCTTATATAATATGATGCTGTGTTTTTAATATATGGTCAAATATTATTGTAGTAATTGTCTATTGCTTATATATCACTATTTTCACTTTTCTTTTAGAGTTCATCATACTTTTACACTTACTGTCACAATAAGCATGAAATTAATTTTGAAGCTCCACCAGTTTTCAAGACATTTTTATCTATTCCCTGTAATAAATATTTTCATCTGTGTAGTTGGAGAGAAATGTTAGATTGTGTTAATTTCCACTATAAAATGAAACATTGATTTTGGTGATTCTCTAAAAAAAAAACCTTCCACAAGTATGAATAGTTCAGCTGAATAAAACGCTTTTAAGTATGGCATGCAATAACAGCAGTGGAGAAATTCAAGATTATTTGCCATGTAAGCAGAGTGGAGAATATCTGCACAGGCAAGACAGAAGCAAACAGTGACTGTTTGGTCTGGATGATCTAACCTGCATAATGCTATGGTCAGTCTCCAGGCATGCATATCGCCGTGCATAGAATTAACAAACATGGCATGCGGACAAAAGTGGAAATGTGCTTACGCACACAAAAATCCAGATGCATAAATCTGTGCGAACGCCAACTTCTACATTCTTCCGCTCCATAAATCCCGGTCAGCATAAAAAAAATAATGCACGTGCCTGCTGTCCCACCTCAACTCCTCCCAGAATTACACCTCTTTGAATATGTCAATCAATATAAATAGCCCTTAAGCTCAGCCTTCTGTGAAAAGACAATGGCAAAGGCACGAGGGAAAATAGAAGAATTTCAGCGAATACCAAGTGGAGGCAAGGAAAAACTTACTATTTGTTGGTTTAAACAGTGGTATAAACAGCAAAAGGAAGTTGATCGAGTGACATAGCGTGTCGGAGAAGCTCAAGTTCACAATTGCCCGAAATAAAAAAGAAGTTGTCACATATCAAAGTCGCCGTGAAAAGGCGAGTCGTAACCCACCGTCTGAGTGTCACATGAAAGTTTATTAGGGTACAGAGAAAAAAAAAGGGCACACAGTGGGGGAAAAAAACATGAAACTGGGATGAAACTGTTTCTGAACCGTGAGATCCATACAGGAAAGGCTCTGAAGTGTTTGCAGTGTGAGAGCAGTTCAAATAGACAGCATGGCTGAGGCAGCATGTGCTTGATACTGTATACTGATAATTCTCTTTGCCAGTCTGAAAAACCGAGCGCAGAACTTGCGTATGCCAGGGTAAGAGCTACTGTGGAAATGTGCGTGGCTTTACGCCAAGTTTAGGTTTTATACTTCGCGATTTGAACGTGGAAACGTTCTTACGCAACATTTTTGTGCATTCACACCGTTTACACATGAGGCCCCGGGTAAGCACTTTAACTTGTAAATTAATATTAGTTTCATCTGAGATTAAGGTCTACAACTTTGACTTAAGATTGGAAATTATTATTATTATATGAGCTTTGGAGCAATCAATTCATATTAATATCAGTGCATAATTTTTTAAACTTTAGAGGATTGTTCCACTGATAGCTGTTTTTAAAATGAACTTTGCAGCTTCAGCAGTCTTTTCCCAAAGCTTAAGGCTTTGTTTTTTCAATAAGATAAATACAACAGTGAGTTGTAAGCATTAATTAAAGTTTAGTTCAACTAACTTCTGCTTGTTTAACTTAGACTGAAAAAAATCTGTCTATCCATGACACCACATGGATCATCATGTTTTCAAATGGAAGAAAGGTTTAATTTTGTTGTAGACTGGTGGTTTGGATAAGCTGTTTGGATATTATAATATATTTGTAATTTGTGTATATCAAAATGGACTGTATATAAGAACAGTATATTCAGTTTGTGTTTAGACCCTGGGATCTGAACTGTGTGTTATGAATGAGGTGCCTTTAGATCCTGATTGTTAGATCACTGACAGCTTATCTGTGATCAACTATATCTCGTTTTTGTTCTTAGCCAAAAAACATCAAGTTATTTTTATTATAACCTTATATGACCTCCTATAAAAGGAAGCAGAGAATAATTTTAAATTTAAGTAAATCTGCCTTGTGCCCTGTGTTGGCTGGGATTGGCTCCAGCAGACCCCCGTGACCCTGTGTTCGGATTCAGCGGGTTGGAAAATGGATGGATGGATGGATTAAACAAATTCCTTTAAGACGGCTAACTACTGTATTTATTATTCAGTAAAGGGATGTTAAATTTCCATTTAGAGTCTTCAAGAGCGATAAGCAAACTTAATTTTTCTTCCTCTGAAAGTACCTTTCAACCCTAGGGGCATGGTTTCATCTAGCTCGCTTAGTGACTCCTGAACATGCTATTACATAAACTATGCGCCTTTATAAAAATGGGTGAAAACACAAATCTCAAACTAGTGGAGGATAGGCAAACTTCATATGGACAACAAGCAGGCATGAGATTCAAACCCTGGACCCTACCAACACCGCCAACAGTGGCCCCTTTCCACCTCCATACATTCAGTATAACCTACTCATTGATTCAGTATTCAGCTCGCTAATAAACAACATTTCCATTGCAGTTATGCTCCTTCAGCTGTATTTTTCACCCTGCTTCACTTGCAGCTGCAGTGCAGTTAATCACCTGGAAACATTTGAAAGAGCAGGCTGCAGCAATGAACGATCAGGTTCCTCTTTTGTTTGTAAGTAGTTGCCATGGAAGAAAGAGCACTACAAATTTGCAGGTCTGCTTTTAGTATGTCTTCAAGTTTATTTGTATATTTATTTATTTGGTTGATGCCTTTATCCAAGGTGACTTACAAGCATTTGAGATACTTTTGGTTATGTACTACACAACACTGCATACTTTTAAGGTATCTTGATTACTATATGGAGGTCGTTATTTTATTTTCACACATTTTTGGAAACATTTTTCTTAAAAGATAAAATCACACTAAAGTGCCCCTGCCACGTGTTTTGTATTGTGTTGATTTACTTCAGAATTTATATGAGAACTCCTCCGTGAAGGCCACTTCTAATAAATCCAGCTACTTTAAGCAAACAGAAAACATATCCTTACCTTAAGAAAAAATAATACCCAGAATATGCGATAAATTCATTATTTCCAGATCCCTTTTGTTTTTACAAGAGTGCTTTGCTTGGCAAATGCATATATGTTTTCAAAGATGTAACTTGAAATAACTTGAAAAATACCAAACTTATCCTTTAAGAGAGAGCAAAGCACAAATGAGTTAGGATGTCCCTCTTTATCAGTCTTATGTAAAACTGTGGACTTATTTTATCCTTGCTATTTCAGGACCTTTTTTTCTGACTATGTTGTATTAAAGTTAGACTCTAAACCAGAAGTAAAAAAACACTATGTAAGAACCAATCCCTATTGGCAGACCAATCTAATTTAGAGTATATTATTTTCTCTTCTATTTGTATTAAGATAGTCATTCACAATTCTGACAATAGTCTACACATCATAATGTACAGTATAGCCAGCCACTGGGACAAAAAAGGTACCTTTTCATTATTTCAAGGGCTAAATGTAATGATTAATAACATTTTCTAATGAAAATCTTTCAGTCAACAAATTGTTAGGTCTAAAGTTAATAGCACAGTTTTTAAGGCCTGTCTAGGAAAATATTTTTAAAAACTAATTTGAACTTTTAAGAATGGTACTTCAAGAAAGCTAGTAATTCAGTACTAAAGCAGCAATAATTTATTTATTAGGGACATTTGGACTATGATTATTTGCAAGTGTGAGAGCTCATCAGCTTTAATAGTTAATAAAATTTTATTGATATGAATTAAATCTTCAAGGTAGACAGGCTTACAAAATACTAAAGAAACCTTTTCAGGACACAGCTGCACACCTTCAGAGCCAAGAAATGAAATATTCTGAAGTAGATGTTTTTCAGTGTTCGTCCTATATAAACTCTTACTGCATGTCTTTCCTGCGGTGGGCTGGCGCCCTGCCCAGGGACTTGTTCCTGCCTTGTGCCCTGTGCTGGCTGGGATTGGCTCCAGGAGACCCTCGTGATCCTGTGTTGGGGTATAGCGGGTTGGACAATGACTGACTGCATGTCTTTCTAACTGAATCTTGATCTTCCCCTAATTTTTAAAGCTTGGCATTACTTGTGTACATTTAAGCTATGTGATGTGTTATGGCCAAGCCTTTAGCACATCTCCCTCATATAATTTTACAGCTAATTGTGCCCATCAAGTGTTGATTGCCTCTGGGCAAATCTCGTACTCACAGGTGTATGTCAACTAAATTGTCTGGCAACTACCTGAATTCGTTTAGCCTTTTTACAGGTGTATTGAAACTGACACCTGACTTTTGGGCTGCAAGAATTGTATTTAAGTAATCATGTATCTTATAGATAATTCCATTGATTCGACGAGTAATCAGATAAGAAATAGTTTTTCTTTACGAGCAGTAGTAAATATACAAAAAAGAAAATAAGACATCTCTCTTAAAATTAACAGCAAACCTATTTCATTTTTAGAAAAAGCAGCATTTTTATTGCATAAATCGCATACAATAAAATTGTTTGTCAAAGCTAAACCCATTTAGTGTATTTAAGTGCCATATTATATTCTGGATTTTAAAGAAAACTTTGTCTGAAACGCAAAAACAAATAAATACAAAAATAATGTATCAATTACAAAGTACTTAAAAAAGAGGTATACATAACGGCCTAAAACTGACATAAATTAATAATAATAATAACACGTAAAAATTGTCATTAAATTATACAGGTTAACTTTCAGAACTACAAGTTTCAACCTAACTACAGCTCAGACATAGCACAAGCATTTACTGTCTTCTTGTGGGGCTTTCTGTCAATTCTAGGATGCACAGTTCTGTCTGGATCATATCCCCTGGATGAGGTAGATACGGTGTGTGTTTGTGTGCCTAAGCTTCTAAAGGAGCGTGTGGTGGTTGCAATGAAGAAAAGTGAGCATATCAACATGCTTATAACTGAGGAGGCCTGCTATGTGCTTTCATGCAGTGTTTCGTGCTGCAGAACAGAGACACTTTAATGGCGTGGATGTTGCTGGAATACACTAAAAGGACTTTTCCAGTGTTGGATAGCGTGTTGCATTTGTTTTCTACCATGACAGTGGACTTTTCTTCTTGGACAGAGGATATTCTCCAAAATACATCAAGACCTCTTTCTTCTCTCTGATAATGATCCAACTACAGTGGTGTGAAAAACTATTTGCCCCCTTCCTGATTTCTTATTCTTCTGTTTCTGATCATCAAACACATTTAACCATTAGTCAAATATAACACAAGTAAACACAAAATGCAGTTTTTAAATGATGGTTTTTATTATTTAGGGAGAAAAAAAATCCAAACCTACATGGCCCTGTGTGAAAAAGTAATTGCCCCCTTGTTAAAAAATAACCTAACTGTGGTGTATCACACCTGAGTTCAATTTCCGTAGCCACCCCCAGGCCTGATTACTGCCACACCTGTTTCAATCAAGAAATCACTTAAATAGGAGCTGCCTGACACAGAGAAGTAGACCAAAAGCACCTCAAAAGCTAGACATCATGCCAAGATCCAAAGAAATTCAGGAACAAATGAGAACAGAAGTAATTGAGATCTATCAGTCTGGTAAAGGTTATAAAGCCATTTCTAAAGCTTTGGGACTCCAGCGAACCACAGTGAGAGCCATTATCCACAAATGGCAAAAACACGGAACAGTGGTGAACCTTCCCAGGAGTGGCCGGCCGACCAAAATTACCCCAAGAGCGCAGAGACGACTCATCCGAGAGGTCACAAAAGACCCCAGGACAACGTCTAAAGAACTGCAGGCCTCACTTGCCTCAATTAAGGTCAGTGTTCACGACTCCACCATAAGAAAGAGACTGGGCAAAAACGGCCTGCATGGCAGATGTCCAAGACGCAAACCACTGTTAAGCAAAAAGAACATTAGGGCTCGTCTCAATTTTGCTAAGAAACATCTCAATGATTGCCAAGACTTTTGGGAAAATACATTGTGGACTGATGAGACAAAAGTTGAACTTTTTGGAAGGCAAATGTCCCGTTACATCTGGCGTAAAAGGAACACAGCATTTTAGAAAAAGAACATCATACCAACAGTAAAATATGGTGGTGGTAGTGTGATGGTCTGGGGTTGTTTTGCTGCTTCAGGACCTGGAAGGCTTGCTGTGATAGATGGAACCATGAATTCTACTGTCTACCAAAAAATCCTGAAGGAGAATGTCCGGCCATCTGTTCGTCAACTCAAGCTGAAGCGATCTTGGGTGCTGCAACAGGACAATGACCCAAAACACACCAGCAAATCCACCTCTGAATGGCTGAAGAAAAACAAAATGAAGACTTTGGAGTGGCCTAGTCAAAGTCCTGACCTGAATCCAATTGAGATGCTATGGCATGACCTTAAAAAGGCGGTTCATGCTAGAAAACCCTCAAATAAAGCTGAATTACAACAATTTTGCAAAGATGAGTGGGCCAAAATTCCTCCAGAGCGCTGTGAAAGACTCATTGCAAGTTATCGCAAACGCTTGATTGCAGTTATTGCTGCTAAGGGTGGCCCAACCAGTTATTAGGTTCAGGGGGCAATTACTTTTTCACATAGGGCCATGTAGGTTTGGATTTTTTTTTCTCCCTAAATAATAAAAACCACCATTTACAAACTGCATTTTGTGTTTACTTGTGTTATATTTGACTAATGGTTAAATATGTTTGATGATCAGAAACATTTTGTGTGACAAACATGCAAAAGAATAAGAAATCAGGAAGGGGGCAAACAGTTTTTCACACCACTGTATATTGTCAAGGAACGATGTTGCACTCTTGAGCGCTTTGCATGACCAAATTCAGGGTATGACCTGCACGTCACACTGATTCCAACCATGCTATTCTTCCAAAATCTTTACCACTGCTACAACATTAGCAGCGGCTTTGATTTTCTCTGGTGGAATTTCAAATTTGGTAATAACATTCTCAAGCCGCGTGTCTGTCTTCAAGGGGCATTGTTGTCAGTCTGTGGGACTCCATTTCCCAATCCTCCCCAGGAAAGTGACAAGTTAACCCCAGATACACCTCTGGAGCAATGCTCATCCAAATGTCATTTGTGAGTGCAATGCTGTCACTTTCCCAAAGAGTGTTCTTCAACTTGCCTTTGATTTCTTCATACTTTTTCTAGAACATTTTCATGAAGTAGGTTCTTGAAGAAAAGAATGTACCTGGCATCGAAAGTGGAAATCATCTTCTGAAAGCCTTCATCCTTCACCCTGGGCAGGGAGTGCATTTATCTGATAATTATGTTCAAAGTGCTGACTGTGAACTCCGCTGCTTGCTCAGCTGAACATGGTGCAGCCAGCTGCACAAAGCCCTCCACTGGGCTGGCACCACCATTAAGGCGAATTAGGCATTCGCCTAGGGTGCAGATCAAAGCGGGGGGGAGTGGGACCCAACCGCATGGATTGGCTACCAGACAGTCGGTTGGCGCATTAATAAGCTTAGCCTAGGGCACAAAATAACCATCCAACTCGGTGATTTACTTTTTAAAAAAAAAAAATAATAATAATTGTTGGTTCTTATTACTAGGCCTAAATATCTTACTATAAGTACATAAGACTCGCTAATGTACATTTATTTACTATGTTAAATGGTTGCCCTACACCTGCTGACTCTACTACAAATGGAACTGAATATTCCTGCTGTATTGGACTGGTGCGTTTTAAGTTCCAATTGCTATTTATACCACCTAATATTTTTCTTTCTGTAGTATTTTATGAATCACAGTGAGGTAGAGGTGTGTGACTAACATAATAACATGAAAGAAGCTATTGATATAAGTTTTTAAATAGCCATTACATATAGCCATAGTAAATGTACATTCTTTGCTAGCCTTCATCTCAACTAGCAATCATATTGTTCTACATTAAAATAAGAATGTTAGCATTATGTTGTGTCAGGTCTGTTCTGTGGACTGGATGCAGAGACTGGATCCTTCATGTTGAGGTGCTGAAGCTCTGATGTTGTACTATTGTGGTAGGCTTTTTTTTTTTTTTCCCCAGCTTGAAAAGATCTGTGTTTTGACACTTTCTGTCATTTTCTTTGACCTGTCCCTTCGCTTGACCCCTCTCTCTTTCTCCATTTTGCAATCTGCGCAATCAAATCATGTCTTCACATCATGTAATCACAGCTAAGTGTGTTGCGCTAATCATCCGTGTGAAACATGCTGCGTTCGCTAAGGTGTACTTATATGGGTTAAATGAAACTTCGATGCAAAGAATTTGCTTCGATGATTGTTGTAAACAAATTAATGGAGTTTCTCAATGAATCATTTCAGTCCTACCTGACTTGTGTTTTCTGTTCAGTTACGAAGCAACTCGTGTAGTTTGTTTCATTGGCTTTTTCAGATTTCGAGTGTTCTGATGTTTCTTGAGTTGTGTGGCAGTCTTTGGCTATGGTTATCTTATATTTGCTTGTTTAAATCATGACAGTGGTGGCTCTGTTTCGTGAGAGCAACTGTATGTGTTCATTTCTTTTCTGTGGGTTACTGACCTTATTCATTTGTGCTTGTCTTCTCAACCTCTTATCATTCTCACTAATACGAACCTTCCTGTAATCGGTCGGTAAGACATAGCCAATTCCACATCCCTATAAACAACTCCAGTCTCAAAAGTGTTTTAAACATATGACAGACTAGCAATGAACATAAGGTTGGAGCAGGGTTCAGTGTGCAATGACACTAGTTTCTTGTGTCCATGTTTTATGTTATTTTATTTTTTTTCCAACTTAATTTGAAGGTGCAGATTTTAATTGGTTTGCATGCCCTCTTATAATTTGTGATAGCCAAGTTTCAAGCCCCAAGTCATCCTTGACAGCATGGTTTTTATATGTCTTCTAGCTGATGTTTTGCCCAATGTGGACTGCAGACCACTGCACTGAAATTGGCTCTTGACCTCTGTCTCAGTATGATGCTGCAGGAGTGGGTTCAACATTCTGTGGTAGTCACCTGTCAGTAATTTTGTGGAAACACGATAGCATATTGAAGGGATGAAAAAAGGTCAGAAATATCCTAGTTATACAGTGTTTTTTGTAGAGAAGAAATCGTTGCTTAAATTACATATGAACTCTGGAGTTCTGTGTGCAGTTTTCTGCTCCATTTTGCTAGAAGTAAATAATAATGGGGCAGTGCTCTGTAGGTGATTTGCTGCTGGTTTTCCAGCAACAGCAGGATATGAATTTATAAGAAGAGACTGCAATGAGTTTTAACTTTTTTATTCTTTACAAGCACAAATTACAAGAAGATTATTAAAAGTGTTCAAAATTATAAAGAGAATAGTCAAGTCGCATTTTTTTATTTAGAGTCTTTATCAAAGACAATGCTGCATAGAGAGAAGCAGGGTAAGCATATTTATTCACACAGAAAACTATATGTTTAAGCAACTAGTTGCATTGAGCTGTTTTTGAGTGTAATACCATGGCCATTCAGGTCTATAATTGATGTGTTTTCAATCACTTCATCTCTTGTACTTGTGATTGCTAGCATCTTAGCTTGTTTCTAAGTTTAGTTTGGCCCTTTTACATTTTGCTCATTTGTGTGCTGAAATCTGACTATTTAAAGTTACAATTTTGCTTATTCCTGTCTTGCCAACATCTTTACTTCAGATCTACTACATGCGATACGACATTGATGGTAGCTTTCATCTATTCCTTATCCTCCATTTTAGTGAAGTTTACTGTATTAACACCTATTTTACTACATTTGAATATACAACAGCTATGAGTTTGACGTCATGTGGAAATCTACATTGTATTTTTGCTTTTGTGTGTGTACAGTATGTATGTGTATGCAGCACAATATACAAAATGCATGTTGAGTATATTAAAAGCAAAGTTTGTCTGCCATGTAAAATCTTGTATTGTTTGGATATATCCTGACATAGCCTGTTTTCTGTATAAGTTGTTCTCTTTGGTCCATCCTTTTTAATTTCATAAAGACCCACTAAGAATTCTTTCCAACAGAAGTATATACAAACTCTGCTCTCTGTTTTGTTTCATTCAGATATTGCAGCTCCAGTTTGCACGCTATGGGAAAAATCTTGGTCCCCTCAGACAAGCACTTATCCTAAATATTAGCTTCATGCCCTCTCTTTAGGAGACCATATGACGCCTCAGCCAGGGATACAGAAAAGCTCAGCTGTCTCAGCTATTAGTGAAGGCTCAAGTTTAAAGCCTATGTGGTTTTACATAGTACAGATCCATTGTTTATGTTGGACTGATACTGTGAGCCAACTAGAGGATTCTCTGAGGAGAAGCTATCAAAAATAGAAATGTCAGTAACATTCATTGTTTAGGTATTTCTGTTGTGCATTCTGCTGTTGTAATAGCATTGCACATAGCATATACAACATAAGCATAAACAGCTTGTTTGGATTTGCAAGCTCTCAGAAAGACTTTCAAAATGTATTGTGTTTTACTTAATGAGATTTTTGGTTCTATACTTGTTTTATGTTTTATAAAGCCTGAAATATTCACTAGTAGTGAATAACTTTTGCTCAAAGAAGTGAATATTATAAAAACAAAACTAAGTAACTATTCACAATAGTAGTACTACAAACTTTTTTTAAGTTTTATGAGGTCAGGAAATAAAAGTAAATTGGAAAATAACTTAAAAGGTCACATCGAGCATTTTACTTTTCTGACATTAAATAAAAGAGATTTGGGGGAAATGTATTCTCAGTTTATGAAGTGATCAGCTTTTAACTCAAATACTATACTCATGCCTGTGTGGCAGCCATTATCACTTTCTTCATGGATGGTGCATATGGATTTACACTCCGGCTTCCTAAACCTGCTGTGCGTGACTATTCCAAACACAAGCTGACTTCAAGGATATGTTAACCAGAGCTGACAAACAAAACAAATTCCAAACATGTCCGTGGTAACAGAACAGAAATCGGTACATGAGCGTGGTCCTGGCATAGCAGGTGAAACATTATTAACACTTCTCAGTATAAGCAGCTTCACAATTCACTTGGCCAGAACTGCAAGCATTATTAATGCCATGTAATGTTGGTAACAGCACTGCTGTTCATTAGCATCTTGTACATAACTAGAAACAATATCAATTAGTTATCATATATTTCACGTTTAATTGACATTTACATAACAGATATGCTGAGCAATTTTTTTGTGGCCATCTTACTTCCTGTTTGCTACATGGTGCCAGATTTCATATTAATTGTCTCAAAATAAATTTATTTTAGATAATATATCTACCATGGAAACCCCCTCCAAATTCTTTTTGGTCTTGTTAAATACCACTGATAAATTCCACTAGACAAAGTAACTTATACTGTAGATAACTGAGTAAAATTGCATTGCTGAACATAAGGACTCATTGTGTACAACAGTGGAGATATGTCTGGTTTTTCTTTCTTGTATTGTGTATTTCCACCTTCTAGGCATGAACTTGGCATTGTAAAACACAATCTGTGTTGGTTTACCAGTCATTTTCTGAGCTGACCCATTTTGGCCATTGTTTCCTCAAATCTTGGGGGTATTGGCACAGACATTTTTATGACAGGACATCCTTCCTGATGCCAAACTCCTTTTAATTGCCTTTTACGACATGCAAGAGGAACTGTGACCTTATTCTAACTCCAGGTTACAGGGTAATTGAGAACACAATGAAGGATGCCTTCATAAGATTTCTGAATAAATGATCATTTGACTAAAAATAGAACACAATGTTTCTACTAAATTGTTTTTCTGTGCCATAACACAAGGAGTCTTCAAGTTTAGTGCTGGACTGCTGCAGTAGCTGTAGGTTTTTGTTCCAATATCAAATCAATCATTTGATTGATGTCTTTTCAATTGTAACATGAAAAATACGGCAAAAATTAATTGTATGTCTAAAAAAGCATTGGATTCAAATATCTATAAATACACGTGATACATTTAATTTTGGGACAAATAATTCTTCATATGAATTCCTACATCTCATCCGCAAGCACAGTATATTGGAAAAGGGGAGTTCAACTATTGAAAAATTTTGTCTCACCAAAATGGATGATAAAGTAATGAGGTAGAGAAGACTTGTCAGAGAGACTACTAAGAATATGACTGTAACATTTAAGGACCATATGGCTTTAGGTCAAAAACAGGTCATTGTGAGTGAGCATCTCATAAAAATATGTGTACAGTATGTTTTTTTTTATTCATTGATTGATTTTTGTAGTTTTTTTTGCAGAGGATATGACACAGAAAAATGAAGGATGTAATCATTACTATATCCCATACATTTTACTCTCAACACCCAGTTTCAGTCTTAATACACAGTTCAGAGTGTTTTAAGGTTAGAGAACCCAATATGCAATATTCCCTCTTAAATACATTGACACTGCTGTAATAAGGTTTTTGCAGAATTGGTTTGTATCCACCCAGAAGATCACTATTTTGTTTTTTATTTTATTTATTGTGCTATATATTGCACAAATTTGTTGGTAATGTCAGAGAACTCTAAACTGTCCATGTGTGGGTGTGTGTGATTTTTGTACTGCAATTGACTAGCATCCCATCCTATGGTTTATTTCTGCTTTTTGTCAAAATTTGCTGGCAACCATATATTGGATTGTGAGGATTTGGACAATTATAAACAAATGAATTTTTAATTCCTGGCCAATGGATAATAACATCAGTATCAACTAACTTCATTCCTAATATTAGTTATTTATGGTATGGCAATATATTGTTTTGTGAAAAGGCAGTTTTATTCAAAACATAAAAGCAGCAGCTGTGTGATAAAATATTAAAATTTTAATAACTAAGCCAGACATTTGAAAAAATGACATATTTGCTGATCGTCAGAGAAATAATATTTTAATTAAAGAAAAGCTGAGATGACAAAATAGCTGCATCGGCTAGACATCCTTTATTACAACAAGCCTGAGGGATGTCATGTGAAGAGATGAGTTCTCTATGACAAGAATAAAGGATGTAACAAAGTAAGGATCTTAAGTACGTTAGGGTTATTTTCCTAACTCAAAAACCAGCATATAGAAAAATGGTATAATTGTTCTCTTATTGAGAACTAAATAAAAAACAATTATTATTATCATTGTTTTCTTGGTAACTGTTTAGGACATAAAAGGTACAGAATGTCTGAGTTACAAAGGACAGGTACATCCAGAACACTCAAAAATTCACAAAGAAATAATGAAACACAAGCATACATTTTTGAGTCTGCTACACTGACACTTGATTGTGTTCTATTCAAAAGAACTTGCTAGAAGATGGTGACTAAAAGTGATTTTCAAGCTGCCAAACAGACAGCACCCGTAATCTTAAAAGGCTAAAGGCTGGAATAAAGATATGGCATAAGAGATTCTGAATCTGTCCACGGAGCACAAAGAAAATGACAACCATCGACCCAGGCTGACAAGCAAGTCTGTTGTGGTTGTCGCAGCACACTGTGTAGAACATTACACTGATTTGCATAAATGCTAAAGTGATTCGGTATTAAAGGAGAACCTAACTTAAGAAACCTAAAGGTTAATCTTGTTGAGAATACCATGCAGTAAGGCAAATAGGAACTACAGTACATTTTAGAGAAAGTCTGAGTTTACCTCATTATGTTTTATGAGCAATTCCTCACCATTAGTGATAGCTGCTATGTATTCATCTGCGTCAAAACTAGTTTGCTTCATTTGTAAGTAAAAAAAATGGAAGTCATTTGAAAAGATAAAATGTTGTGGTTATACAGTGGTGTGAAAAACTATTTGCCCCCTTCCTGATTTCTTATTCTTTTGCATGTTTGTCACACAAAATGTTTCTGATCATCAAACACATTTAACCATTAGTCAAATAAGGTCAGTGTTCACGACTCCACCATAAGAAAGAGACTGGGCAAAAATGGCCTGCATGGCAGATTTCCAAGACGCAAACCACTGTTAAGCAAAAAGAACATTAGGGCTTGTCTCAATTTTGCTAAGAAACATCTCAATGATTGCCAAGACTTTTGGGAAAATACCTTGTGGACTGATGAGTCAAAAGTTGAACTTTTTGGAAGGCAAATGTCCCGTCACATCTGGCGTAAAAGGAACACAGCATTTCAGAAAAAGAACATCATACCAACAGTAAAATATGGTGGTGGTAGTGTGATGGTCTGGGGTTGTTTTGCTGCTTCAGGACCTGGAAGGCTTGCTGTGATAGATGGAACCATGAATTCTACTGTCTACCAAAAAATCCTGAAGGAGAATGTCCGGCCATCTGTTCGTCAACTCAAGCTGAAGCGATCTTGGGTGCTGCAACAGGACAATGACCCAAAACACACCAGCAAATCCACCTCTGAATGGCTGAAGAAAAACAAAATGAAGACTTTGGAGTGGCCTAGTCAAAGTCCTGACCTGAATCCAATTGAGATGCTATGGCATGACCTTAAAAAGGCGGTTCATGCTAGAAAACCCTCAAATAAAGCTGAATTACAACAATTTTGCAAAGATGAGTGGGCCAAAATTCCTCCAGAGCTCTGTGAAAGACTCATTGCAAGTTATCGCAAACGCTTGATTGCAGTTATTGCTGCTAAGGGTGGCCCAACCAGTTATTAGGTTCAGGGGGCAATTACTTTTTCACACAGGGCCATGTAGGTTTGGATTTTTTTTTCTCCCTAAATAATAAAAATCACCATTTACAAACTGCATTTTGTGTTTCCTTGTGTTATATTTGACTAATGGTTAAATGTGTTTGATGATCAGAAACATTTTGTGTGACAAACATGCAAAAGAATAAGAAATCAGGAAGGGGGCAAATAGTTTTTCACACCACTGTATATTGTGATTATATGCACACTATTGATTTACATTTTGCATAATGTTTTTTATTTTCACAGTTTTAGGCATATTCCATGTAGGTTTGTGTTTCAGTAGCACTTTGACCTTATGGGGAAAAGGACTAGCTTTGATATTTGCTGGGAAGAAAGAGTATTCCCTTGTGTGTGTTATTTGCAGTTAGAGACAGAACATTTGTGGACATGGAGCCCTGTCTCCTTAAATGTTAAGGCAAGGGTTAAATATCCACAGAAATACTGTATCTGTAGATCGAAGGAGTAAATCAAAGTTCTATAATGAAAAGTCTTCATATAAATGTATTTCCATTTAATTTACTATGGGAACAAATTCCAATGCAGTTACATGGAATCTGTGTGACTCAACCACTGTATGTTGAAGGACATTAGTGACACACATTGAATAGTTTTGTGTCATATTTTGAATTTAAATAGTAATGAATGGTATGTGCCCTGTGATGGCTTGGGGCCCTGATGAGGAAAAGTCAAAAATATGATGCCTTTATAGATATTCATGACTCACACATAAAGTGGTGTAACCTCTTTAATAACAGCTTTAATTATTTTGGGGTAGGTGTCTACTGTCTGTGCACAGTTGTTAGCAAAGATGATTTCCAGTTCGCTTTTGGCAGTTTTTTTTTTTTCTTTTTTCAAGTTTTTTATTATAAAGTTTCTAGGACAGTGCTTATGTACAGTCATTTTCAAATTGTTCTGTAAATTCATAGTGTACTTTTGATATGACAGAAAACAACCTCCTGTTAATATCTACTGCAGGGCATTCCCCTTTTTGTTTGAGTCACTACAGTATTGTTTTAGCCCTGTGCTTGGAATCATAGTGTGTAGAAAAATTAATCTTTTTCCAAGCTGTAGTTTTTAGCAGTTTGAAGCAAACTTCTTTACATCCTCACTGATTGCATAGCATCCTGATATGGTATCTGCTCAGTTGAGGACCACAAAGTGTTATAGAGAGAGGATGGTGAAGTCAGCTCACAATTTCACTGGTGCCCAGCTCTGTTTTATCCAGTACATGTATAACACTTGCTGCCTCTTTTAGTGAGACACAGTGTGTTCAGGTCTTGAGGCATTTTGTTCATTACAGACAGCTGGCCTGAGCCTGATATACCTGACACTAATATGGCACAGATTTCATTTTATTTGAGACAAATAGTATATGCGCCCAAAAAAGAAGCCTTTGATTTCAGTCTGTAACAGCCGGTGTAAAGTATTATTATTGTAGAAATAGCAATAATAATGGCAGCTCACTACTCAAAACATGGAGTGCCCCGTCTCAAATCCGGGCCCTTCGGGATATAAGGCAGCAGTTCTTACCTCTACAGCATTCAAGAATACATGTAAATATCGATTGACATTTGAACTGGAGTTTTTAACTCATTGACAGCCACGTGTAAATTGAATGCTTTTTTTTTTCCTTTGGTTATATTCTTGAATAAAAGTGCACGTGTTTATTTCATGTTTGGACTAAAGTCTTCACATGTTATATACTTCTCTATTAGTATAACATGCTTTAGGTATGTGTTTAGCATTTTTTGCATTTCTCGCATTTCCTTTCATCCTAGACTTACCCAGATCTTTGTAGACACGGAACACACATGAAATGCATGTATTCCACATAACGATATACAGTAATCCCTCCTCCATCACTGGGGTTTCGTTCCAAAGCCACCCGCGAAATAAGAAAATCCGCGAAGTAGAAACCATATGTTTATATGGTTATTTTTATATATTTTAAGCCCTTATAAACTCTCCCACACTATTATAAACATTTCACACACAATTATACAGCATAAACCCTTTGTATTCTCTTACATATTAAGTAAGATTCGTTGAAATTATGTATGTAAACTGTGTTTACATACGGTAAAACCTAAATATTATTTTAAAAATATCGAGCGTCTCCGATATCACATATGTTACAGCCATTACGACAGACAGGCCACCACCAATAAATACGTACAATGCAAGAAAAATTGTATACAGTGACACTAAACTATGTACATGTAATAAGTACTGTACGTAAATAATTAATTATGGTTACTCACCAACAATGACACGACAACTTGTCCGATAGCGATGAGTTTAATTTTACAGCACTACAAAGGATAACGTTACAGCTCTTCTAAAGGAGCCTCTTCAGGCGACTGTTTAGCACCGCCGTTGTACTTCTTCCATCACTCTTCAATCCAAATCCCTAAAGCAGATTCCATCCAGACTACTGCCTTATCACGTCCACTTGCAACTCGTTTTGCACCCTGGTTAAAGGACACTGCGGCCGTAGATCTTATATGCTTTTCCTCCTTTTTAAATAAAAAGAATCGTGGACTCATTGATGCTGTGATGGTGTCCTGCAGCGGTGTAGCTGTTTCCTTCCTTCAACATATCCAAAACTTTCACCTTTTCTGCAATCATTTGCATCTTCTGTTGGCGCTTGGACACGGCTCCTGCAGCAGTAGCAGTAACGTGCGTTAATGCTGAATGAGTGAGATTAGACTTACTGGTTAATGCAGCACTCCGTCGCTGAGCCAATCAGCAGCACACAGGAACTTAACCGAAGGCTCTGATTGGGTAGCTTCTCAGCCATCCGCTAATAGCATCCCTTGTTTGAATTCAAATGCGTCCCTTGTTTGAATTCAAATGGGCAAATCAACTGAGGAAGCACACGTACTGTAGACCGCAGACATCCGCGAAGCAGTGAAAAATCAGCGATATATATTCACATATGCTTACATTTAAAATCCGCGATGGAGTGAAGCCGCGAAAGGCGATATAGCGAGGGATCACTGTTCTGTATTATTTACCCTATACAACTCCAGACACCTCACCTTACATGCTGATAAGGAGCTTTAGCTTGAGCTGGGAGACCTTTTTGCCCGAGCTGAGCTCTGTCAAGGTGGGGGCTAGGACAACAGGCTGCTTGTGCTGATCAACGCATTTACAAAACAAAAGACGCTGTTGGAGAGGTGCGAAGGGATTTAAGGTGGGCCGAGATTACAAATTTTTTCATAGGCTTCAGGAATTCTAGTGTTAAGCACTATTCCAACCAACTTTGTTGCATCCTCTTCCACTTGTTCAGTCTGTCACTGAGACCCCAGAGAGTATCACTGTCTTGGAAAACCTAACAATTAAAGACCAGTGGCCATTATGTCCCACGTGCTGAAGACCTTTCAGAATCTGGCCCTGGACTATATGTGAACTCTTCTGAAGACCACTTGGACTCATTGCAGTTTGCCTTTCAGAAAAAGATTGGAGTGGAAGATTCAATTATCTCTCTGCTATACAAGACTTATTCTAATCTGGACAAAGCAGATAGCACTGTGAGGATTATGTTTTTTGATTTATCTAGTGCATTCAATAACATCCAGCCATCCTTGCTAAGGGTTAAGATCAGTGATATGCAGGTGGATGAGTGTATGGTGTCCTAGGTAATTGAATGTTTGTCCTGCAAACCACCCCACTCAATCAACAAACTGACTGCTAAAGGAGGCTCAGTTTTGGGACGCACTCTCGACCCCTTGGAGATTGCAGCGAAGGAGAGAATAAAGACAAAACGGATGGCCTTCATGAACATTTTTGCACATCCCCTCTCTGACACACTATAATGAAGTAATTTTAGCTAATGAATTATTCAGCAGAAGTGTGCTTAGAGACGTTACTGGTGTTCATTTATATCTACATCAGTATGCCTTTATAATGCCTTACTGTCCTTGCTCTTTTCCCTTTAACAAAGTCAGAAGTTTTTTCTTCCTTTTTATAATTCTTCTCTGTACTTTAAAGATATATTACCTCTTAGGACAAATCAAATTCTTTGTATCTATCCATGCTGGTAATATAAAAAAGTAGTAAAGTCATAAATTAAAGAGGTCTGTATCAGTAAACAATATATGTCTGTCTGTGATTACATATAACACATAAACCACATTTAAGCATTTTAGTTTTAGAATTGTTTTTTTTTTCCTCATTCCCATCATATCACAGGAAACTTATTGGACTGGTATTTGCAAAGTTTACACTATGTCCTTAACTAATACTAATCAGTGCAAGTTACCATGGATTTTATATTTGTTCTAGGTGAAGAACATTATAACTGTATTTCTGCATTGCACAAGTCCATGAGAGGTTCTGATGAGAATGCTGCCCTGTACTGGTTGGGCAGAATGCTGGAGGGTGGTGAGGACCCTCTTTATGTTGCAAGAAGGCTTGTGAGGTTTGCAAGTGAAGATGTAGGTAAGATTATATCAAAAAGCCATTTAAGTCTCTGATGCTTACAAGGATTTCAATCAAACTGTGTTTTTTTTTAAAAATTTTTTCATGTTATAATAATTGTTTTAAAATACATTTTTGGAGTTTGATATTTTCAGTCAGACATTCTATTTTTTACATTTTACTTTTTTAAGGTATTACATATAATAACTGAATATATCCCTTGATTTCTGTAAATGTGATTCACTTTTAAGGAACAAGAAGTGGTATAAAGGTAGATGGATGCACTTTTAATCCACTCATTTTTTTTAAACTTTCTCTCTCTCTCTGACAAGTTGTTCCCTATATTCCCACACAGCATATGATTGAATTTTACCTTTCTGACTGTTTTTATTTTGCATATTAAACAGCCAGCAGTCAATGTAGTCTATTCCATTAATGATGTTGTTTGCTCTGCAGGTTTAGCAGATCCAATGGCTTTAACCCATGCAGTTGCTGCCTTTCAAGGCTGTCATTTTATAGGAATGCCAGAGTGTGAGGTAAAATACTTTTTCTTCTCTATCCTTGCTTCACAAAAGCACTCCATGTTTGATGACTTTGCATCTAATATTAAATTTTAATAAAAACTGGATTAATTGTTTTAGGAAGCATATTGTGTCTCTTTCAAGGCTCAAATCAAATGTATGTTTTTATTGTATAATAGTAACAAAAAGAGCAGCTCCCTACTCAAAGTGTTAATTCTGGGAAGCAATCAACACATTTACAAAACAAAAGATGCTAATGGAGAAGTGCGAATAAATTTAAGTTGGCCCGGGATTATGAGCTTTTTCATAGGATTCAGGGATTTTAATGTTAAATGGCATCCTGTCTCTCATCTCTAGGCCACATCATTGTGTCTACATCACATCTGATGCTTTCCCTTCTGAAATACAGAGGGTAAAATCTTTTTGCATGCTACACCAAGCCAAGCCTCAAAAAGCCTCAGCTGTGACGTCCTCACAGTCGGCATCCATTACTTCCACTAGGGAAATTTAATTATGAAAATATCGATCATACACCTTCCACCTACAAGCAGAGAAGAATTCTTCAGTTGGTTTGAGGAATGGTGGTAGGAACACCATTATAAAAAACTCAAGAAGCTGGTCTGTGTTGCAGGGCCCAGTGGCTGCAGCATGGTGAATTACCCCATGTTCAGCAATAGCAGTCCACTTTGCATCACTGTCCTGGCACATCCATTGTGGCCCACTAACCTATGATGTTCCTGCCACATCTCCTTCCTCTATTCAGGTCAAATCCTGCCTTGTCCACATAAACCAAATTATGTGGCGTCTCATTGGTCTCCACCTCAAGTATTCTCTCTATAATCTAAAGAGATTGTTCACAATAGAAACATTTGAAATATGGACTAGTAGCTTAGAAAAAAAGAGAAAACATCTCAATGTCCTTACCTGTACATACAGGTGTCTACGCTGTTTTTACTTTCATACTGTTTTTCTCAAATGGAGCCTTGTATAGCTGTTTTGTAGAAACATCATGTCTTTTCAGGACCTAAGAGAGACTCACAGAAGAAATGTTTTGAAAAATCCCATTGCCCTCCACACCAGCTCAGTTGGATCACTTTTAGCCTAATGACATTGTTTTCTCTCACCATGTCCACAATTATCATCTGATGTTCAGGTCTCAAAAGTGTCCCTCTCCCACCAGAATGAGGTAGTGGTTCTATTTTGACAATACAAATGTGATCAATTTATCAATTGTTATATAGAGGTCAGAGATTGTACTATCTACAGTAAACTGCAGAAATGTGATGTTGCATATAATACAAAAATACAGTAAATATGAGATTAGGAACCTGTTTTCATTACTAAATGACTGTATTACAGAAGCCACTGTAGACGGTGTCACCCGAGGCTGCACCTGTCGACCAGCTTCAGCCAAATTTAGATCATGGTTGATAACATGGTCCACAATTGTTTCCCTTATTTCATTAGATGCCCAATGGAATCTATTCACTCCTCTCCCCCTGCTCCTGTCTGTTACTTGTCCTCTGTGTGCTCCTTTCCCCATTACCATACCACGCATTCAGACACCATGTCCTCTCGCAAAGCCTGGTTCTTGTACCTGCATGACACCTTCTTCCTTCTCCATTTTTAGCACTATTCACTGGGTGAAACATGAGCATCACATATGCTTGTGTGGTATGACTGCAGTACCATGATATGTACCCCTGATACAAGAATGAGAGCCTTTGTTTCTGTTTGTTTCATCTAAACCTCATCTGAGAACATGTGCTTCTGTTTGCTTTCAATTGAAGGACAATTTACTACTAACACCTAGGGCTGCACGATTAATCTTTTTTTTCTCATGATAACGATATTTATGACCCACGATCAGTTAATAAATATCGTCGCGATTTTACAGTATAAAGACCAAACTGTTTTTTATGGGCTGAGTTTACGGATTGGACTGCGTCACTATGACGTTACTGCGTCTAGATTGCAAGCGCTTTCTGAAGCAGTAGAAGTCAATAGCAGCAATAACAGTCAGTCAGAATAAACATATGATGGCGGAGCAACGTGAGGAAGGTGCAGAAGTGCGATCGTTAGTTCCTAAAAAGGGGTCATACTCAGTTGTCTGGAACTATTTCAATTTCGAGGAATGTGATGTTGATCAGGTACGAGTCTTGTGCAAACTTTGCTCCTGTTCCATCCAAACGTCCCAAGGTAACACAACAAACCTCATCAACCACCTTAAAAGCCACCACAAAGTACACTATCAAGAATTTCAACGACTGAAGGCACAAACAGCAACAACAAAAAATTAACAGCCATCCACAACACAGACAACAATATCAGGGACATTGTTCAACGCAATACCATATCTGCCTAGCTCGCAAAGACACCGGGAAATAACAGAGGCGATCACGTACCATATAGCCAAGGATATGTGTCCAATAACCACCGTGAGCAGTGAGGGGTTTAACAAAATGATCGCAACACTTGATAAAAGATATAGCATTCCCTCACGCAACCATTTTTCCAATGTTGCGCTGCCCTCGCTGTATGCGAAATGCCGAAAAGAAATAGAAAGAGAAATTCTCAGGCTCAGCCTTGAATATTTTGCTGCCACGACCGACTTATGGTCAAGCAGAACTGCGGAACCGTATTTGAGCTTGACAGTTCATTTTATTGACAGCGAGTTTGAGATGAAAAGCAAGCTTTTGCAAACTTCGTTTTTCCCACAAGACCATACAGCGGAGTTTATTGCAGTGGGCCTCAAAGAAGCGATGTCCGCTTGGGGCTTGGTGGAAGAAAGACTTGTGTGCATCACAACGGACAACGCAGCTAATATGATTAGGGCAGCATCTGTGAATAACTGGCCGAGGCTACACTGCTTTGGTCACAGACTTCATTTACCAAAGGAATAATCGTCATTATTAATCGTGATAAAAATTTTGAGCAAAATAATCGTGATAATCATTTTTTCTGTTATCGTGCAGCCCTACTAACACCGACAGTGTGTAATTGGCCTTGCTTTTTCATACATATTTGAAAAAAAAGTGTAAAGTGATTTGATTGAAAACACTAAAGTGGTGCTGAACAGAAAAAAGGGGAGTGAGAGGTCTTTAGTTCTGACTGGCAAAAGTACAAACTGTTTTGATGAGTTGTCAGATGAGAAATGCATCAACACAATGGCAATGTCTTTAGTAGTCAAGTATGTGTAGAAACAATAGCAGTGTTTACAAACACAATGAGAAATGCTAATGTGGGTGGGAAAATGCGTTACTGAATTGAGAACTGCATTAAGAGTAACGAGAATGATGTTCCTGATGTGAAAACTGCCTCATAGCGATCGAGAAAAACTGTATTAGAGATGATTGTAAGTACAGTACAGCTTATAAGAAAAAAGGTATTGTATAAAAATCATTTTAAAAGTATTTCTTGTGCTTTTGTACTGCTTGTTAATTAATGTTTTATTTTATATGTGTTTTGTTTTTCTTTTAAAATATAAGTCTTAAAACAGAGGGACTGTTTTCCCTGCAAGTAAATATCTGTTCAAAAGCATGCTAGGCTCATTACTTTCTAGACTGTATACTCCTGCTGTTTCTTGATACCTTTCTCAGGCTCTGAGTTTTTCAGCATATAGACAATATTTTACCAAAAACTGAAAATGTTTTATTTCTTGCACTGTTCTCTGTTTCATAATAATAGCCCAATTACATTTTACACAAAGCACTAAACCATCTTGATAAAAGGAACACTTAAATGAGAATACTGGTAATGCAGTATACAGTGTGGATTCAAAAAGTATTCAGACCCCTTCACGTTGTGCAGTTTATTCTGTTGTAGATTTAAGTTAAAACAGATAAACCTGTCGTTTTTGTCCATCAGTCTGCACTCAATAACCCATAAATAACAAAGTGAAAACTTGTTTTCAGAAAGGTTGACAAGTTTATTAAAAATCAAAAACTGAAATCCCTCATTCATACAGTACATTCATGTAAGTATTCAGACCTTTAATTCAGTACTTTGTAGAAGGTCGGCTCCATTCTAGTGCTAGACACTTCTCAAGGATAATTAAAGCAAATAGGATACAACTGGCCACGATTTGGAGTGCCACAGGAATGTGGTGTTGTGGGTCCACAGCTCTCTTAGCAAAGGCCTGTTGTTTTATTTAAATAAATAATCACCGCGCTCGCGGCTTAGCGAGGGGGCGTGGTGGCTGTAGTGGGTCTCAGGGCAATTTGTGGTGTGGGCGTTTCTCACCTAAGTGCACAGGTGAGGGACTGCCCACATCCGTGATTGTTCCTGGGGCTAATGTGCTGCAGCTGCTATGTCCTCTCTGCATAAATAGAAGCGTGAGCCGGCTAGGAGAACAAGAAAGAGAGAAAAGAGAAGGAAACGGAGGTTGCAGAAGGAAGCAGGAAGGGAGCGAGTGAGAGAAAGCCAGTGCAGGAAAGCGAGAGAGAGCAGGCTCGCGGCAGCTGAGCAGACAGCCTGGGTGTTTGGCCGACACCCTGGGAAGTAGCAGATGTGGTCACTCTGTAGAGATTACTTTTACGAAGAACGGGAGTGACTGGGAGACGAGTGACTCTCCGCTTAAGTCCACGGGACTTGGGAAGTGGTGTCCCCAACGTGAGAACCTTGGTCGTTGTGGAATCCCAACTTACTGTCAGGGGGAGCCGACCGGAGCCAAGGATCGGAAAGGCGACTGACAGTTGTAGAGTCGGGCACAGAGAAGGTCAGCTGCAGAGAGAGCATCTCGCCTGTTGCAGGGCCCGCATGGGAGAAGCAGGTGAGACACTAAGGCTAAAGAAGCACCGGGCTTGTCATTGGTTTTTAAAGACTGCTTCCTGAAGAACGTTTTAACCTTGTTTTAAAGGATTGGGTTTTTTGCATTGTTTTTAACTTCCACATTTCTTTTATGAATTATTTTATTTATTGAAACTTTGAAAAGCACTGCACTTGTTTGTTGGAACACTTGTTTTGATTTATTTTAAATAAAAGCGCTTTGCACTTTTGAACCATCCCCTTGCTCCATTGTTATTGCCTCACTGTCTAGCTCATCGGTGACATTACCGACGGTGTTGGGTTCAAGGGCTCCCTAACAGTGGATGGGAGCATGGAGCCGAACCGGCATCGTCACAGGGAAAGGGTCTGAGTACTTCTAGAAGTATGAGATTTCAGTTTTGAGTTTTGATAAATTTGCAAACCTTTCTGAAAGATGTTTGTCATTACAGGTTATTGAGTGTGGATTGATAGATAAAAATTGCAAATGTATCCATTTAAAATGATATCTACAATACCGTAAAATGTTCAGAAAGTGAAGAGGTCTGAAAACTGTTTTTAATCCACTGTTTATCCAACAACGAAGGCTAAATGCAGTAGTAAACTTCTTATGTTCTCCTTAAATGTTCTTTTGTTGCTCATTAGCTGTACTGTTCACTGAGAAGTTTTGTATAAAGATTGAATTTTTAAGACTACCTGGGTAAAGCCAGCTGACAGATAAAGACAAACCATATACTGAAACTGCAAGATACAAGTCTTAGTGTTTCTCATTTTTGTTATCTTGTTAATAAGAGGCCCTGTCTAATTAAGTATGTGATTTTATTATTTATTCAGTATTTGTAAATGTAGTATCATTTCATTTTCTATTAATGTTTCTTAATAGACCATTAATGGAAAGGATGATTTAACAGTCTAGTTATGAACAGCCACCAGATGGCACTGTTTCCATTAAATGACTATGCAGGCCCAGTATAATTGGCAAAATAACATGAATGCTATTTAAATTTCACTTACTGGGTCTCTTTAGCATTAGAAGGTTTAAATGTGTGTCCAACCATGTGCAACCAAAACATAAGCAAATGTGATGGTGAGAACTGTAACAGCAATAACAACATTTATTTATATAGTACATTTTCATATAAATGAAGTGCTCAAAGAACTCTAGTTTTAGAGAGTGCAAACTGTTAATTAAAGTATATAAGTATAATTTATTTATATAAAATAGTACAATTTTTGTTACATTTTCCTACTTCCTACTTTTGCCTTGCACCAAAAACTGCTAGGACAGGCTGCAGCTTTTCTGTGAACCAGAATAGGATTAAGTGAATCGGCAAACAAAGCTGAAAGCTTTTGCAATCCACTATAATTCCATCCATCCATCCATTACCCAACCCGCTATATTCTAACTACAGGGTCACGGGGGAGGGGGGGAGAAGGGGTCTGCTGGAGCCAATCCCGGCCAACACAGAGCACAAGGCAGGAAACAAACCCCGGGCAGGGCGCCAGCCCACCTCACACACACACACACATGGGACAATTTAGGACACTGTAATTCCTTTTTCAGAATTTACTAGCATCCAACATTGATCAAATTGATTAAAACTGAAACACAATTTATTACTTTATTCTTTATTAGAATGCGGTTTTGTTTTCTAGCTGTAGGACATAAAAAAAGGAATGAGCTTGCATGTGTTTTTCAATAAATCATCTCTCAAATCTCCTCCCCAGCACCCTTCAGTACTTCATACAGTCAGTTTTTGTCCTTTTTTGTGTATTCACTTATATACTTTCATCTCTATTTTTATCAGCATTAGCATATGTGCACATGTCCATGTTGAAGTCTGCAGAGCAACATTATTGAAGTGCCATAGAAATGAGCGGTTTGCTAGGTATCCATGAAATACAACAAATACATTATAGTGGATTAATTGGGTTAAAATTTTTAGACGGTATAAGAAATGCAAATTATTGAAATTAAAAAGGCAAAGATTTACAGGCATCTTGCCGCACAGTGGAGTTTTACATCAAAAATCACTCTTCTGACAGCAAGAAAACTGTAAATGTGCTAATAATTGCAACAATGTTGACTATAAAGCATTATGGTGGGCTTCCTCACAGCTTCTGAGAGTTGAGTCTAAATGCTGGCCTGGTCACTTTGATGGCATTTATGTGAGATTTATTAACCCAGTTATTGACAGAAATCTGGCTTCTAAAATATCAGTGGTCTCTGAGAAGCCTGGTTAACAGATGCACATTTCTGTGCAAGTAACTCTGTTGGTTGGAGATGTAAACCCTTTAATAAGGTTACAGTTAGATTTTTGTAGTCTGCACATGTCCACTCTGCACTCTGTTCGCCTGCTTAGCTTCGCACATATTTCCAGCAGCCACAGGTAGAATCGTCCCACAAGATAAATTTCTTGAGACAAATGTTGGGCTGACCATATTATTACTTCTCCTGTTTGAAATAATTTGTCTCAGTATTTCAGAAATTGCTAATTTCTTAGGAACAATGCTGGGGGTAAGAAGTAAGGTGCATTATTTAGTCAGATAATTTTTTAAGTAACAAGAAACCTAACACAGTACCTATTTTATTGAAGGAAAAACACCAGAATAGAGTATACTGCATGCAATCCACTAGCAGAATCATATTAATAAAATGTCACTTTTCATCCAGCTGCTTGCTAAAGTTATGTTGAAACAGTGTGATTGGGTGACGCAGTGGCCAGTGTTCACACTGCGAATCTTTGTTATTTACTGCACATGAAGTATTAAATGTATTTAATGAATACAAGGAAATTATCAGAGGCTCCATGTTTGTTTTCAAATTTAACATGGCTAAAGATATTAATGGGTGGCACGGTGGTGCAGTGTAGCGCTGCAGCCTCACAGTTGGGAGACCTGGGGACCTGGGTTCGCTTCCCGGGTCCTCCCTGCGTGGAGTTTGCATGTTCTTCCCGTGTCTGCGTGGGTTTCCTCCGGGTGCTCCAGTTTCCTCCCACAGTCCAAAGACATGCAAGTTAGGTGGATTGGCGATTCTAAATTGGCCCTAGTGTATGCTTGGTGTGTGGGTGTGTTTGTGTATGTCCTGCGGTGGGTTGGCACCCTGCCCGGGATTGGTTCCTGCCTTGTGCCCTGTGTTGGCTGGGATTGGCTCCAGCAGACCCCCGTGACCCTGTGTTCGGATTCAGCGGGTTGGATAATGGATGGATGGATGAAGATATTAACTCTCTTTTTTTGGGGGGGGGGGGGGGGGGGCAGTTTAATAACATTTGAGCGTCTAGGAAAGGGACAACTCCAGAGGCGTACTTGCCCATGTAAAAGCAGATTTGTGAAAGAACCAGCTAGGTTTCTGCCTTAATTGGTGTCACGCATGTGCGCCTAGTGACCAACTTACTGGCTTAACAGAAGTAAGCATTATCACTCCAGGATGTAAGGGGTCACTTACTGTAGTTCCTTTTCTCCCACCTGATTTTCCAAGAAAACACTTGGTGAGGGCACATAACCCCACCCATGATGTCCAGAGCAGACCCTTCCAATCGTGACTCTGTAAAACCAGACAGTCCTGGAAAGAGATATTACATTTTGTACCTGGATATCAGCACAGACAGAGCTCCTGTGAGATTTCTCCTTAATTCCTTGCTGGAAATCCTATTGTTGGGATACCAAAGTCATCTTTTAAATTGTGCCCCTGTGCACTTCCTTTCATTTGTTTGTTCATTAAACAGGGTCATCCTGTTGGCACGCCAGTTCTCACTGGTGATTATTCATGGCTCGTTGCACCAGCCACACTGGGTAACTTGCCTTATCCTGGTTTTATGTGTGCATGTAAACACACAGTGTTTAGAGTTTGCACATTCTCCTTCTGGTACTCCATTATTGTCTTGCATCCCAAAGACATAGTGTACTTGTTAGGTTCATTGTTGACTGGGTGAGTGTGGGTATGTGTGTGTGTGTGTGTGCACATGTTTAATAATGGACTGATGCCTCATGCAGGGGTTGTTCTAGCCATTCATCAAGTGCTCCCCATAAATCTAAACCTGGATTAAATGAATTCAGTAAATGGATGGATGGATGAATGAGCTATGGAGGTTATGGATGTAAAAAGGGAATGTAAACATATGGGACTATAGCTGTTGTTTGAGACATTCTGTTTAAGTCTACATAAAAAAGAATCTAAAAGAGAGAACAGGATCATCACCATCAGGACCCTACCATGAAAAAATTATTTTTTGCATTTTCTGTTATGAAAATTGTTGCTTCAGATTAGTTTGCTAATGCAATTCTAGTATCAAATACTATATATATAATTGCATTTTGGTCTTGCCTATTTGGTATTTCTCATGTTGATTCAGAGAAATCACTTTTTTTTCTTTTTTTATAAACTTGATCTTCATTTGATTTAACTTGCAGGTGCTCTTAGCTCAGTGTGCTGTCTACTTAGCCAGAGCCCCAAAATCTATCGAAGTATACAGCGCTTACAACAGAGTGAAGGAATGCCTGAAGAGTCACAAAGGACCCCTGCCTCCTGTTCCCCTGCACCTTCGCAATGCACCAACAAAACTCATGAAGAGTCTTGGCTATGCCAAGGGTTACAAATACAATCCTTCTTTCACAGAGCCTGTAGAGCAGGATTATCTACCAGAAGAAATGAAAGGTACCAATTTCTTCCAAAGGAAACCAAATAACTTTTAGGGCAGCACCCTTTAAATGCAAATCATATTTTTCATTTGCACTGCACCCTTTCCTTTCTGTCTTTGTTCTTCTGTGAAGAGCTAAAGAGTTAGAAGAGCACTTTGAATTTAAATCAACAGGCTGTCTTTGCTAAGTCTACCAAACAACCAATAAACGAGCAGAAGATCCTTGTAAGCTAATGAAGTTTGTCAGAATATGGCATTTTCAGTCTCTACTGCCTGTTCACCTTGGATATTTAAAAAGCCACTGTGATTGCAGATGTGAATTATAGTTCATTTATGAACAGCTAATTTTATGAAGAATAAACTCCTGTACAGCTTTGAATTTTTGGTTGTTTTGTATGTCTTTCTTATTTTATATGTTAAAAAAACAAAAAATAAACAATTTAAAATTAAAAATATGAATGTTCCATAATTATTCATTGCACATAATATTTGTTCTTAATCATATATTTTCTGTTTGGCCATATGGAAAATGGTTTTAATATTTTTCTGAATCTGTGATGTATTGGTGGATTTCTTTTTTTTTTTGCAACTGTAGTCCGCACCATGAAATCTATAACGTGCAGGAAGAATGAACATTTCAGATAATCTTTTGGTTGGTCACAAATAGAGAAATGTGTGACACATGATTAAAGGCAACATGTACCTTGGTGAATACTGTAGGGTATGATTTAGATTTTAGTTTCAGTTTCAATTCTGATTGTGATTCTTGGTTCCAATTCTAATATGGTTTTAAAAAAAAAATGGTAGGAACATTACAATAACAAAAAACTGTCAATTCTCTTTGAAGAGTTCTATTTAAGGTGATTTTAAAATGTGCAAACTACCTGCTGAACATTTCCACAAAGATAGTATACACTGTTTGCTGGCTGTGAGAGCCAAGCTCTATAGCTACAGTCAAAGTGGGTGGTTGAGAAGAATCAGAAAACAGGTAACTGGACTGTACCGAAAGCTAATTCTTCCAGACCATTTGTTCCATCCATTATTATGAATTACCTTTGAATTCATCAGACTATTCACCATGAAACATGCTGCATCTTTGTTTTCACAGAAATGTGGCCCCAATGCAACATTTCTGACTGAGCTATTCAGGTTGATGGGTTGACTGGCATCCAAGTGGGCAGTCAATACATAAACAATGAATGGTCAGCAAACACCACAGTCTCACAGCACTATTAATCGCTGAAGGAATTCAAGGTCATACATTCAGTTTACCAACGGAATTCATGTCTGCATTGGTCCTTTCACTGCTAATAATAACCAGGGGCCTCATGTATAACACCATGCGTAGAATTCACACTAAAACATGGCGTACACACAAGTGGAAATGTGCATACACACAAAAAAATTCAGATGCACAAAACCATGTGTAAGCCCATTTCCATGCACTTCTGCTCCATAAATCCCAGTCAGCGTGAAATATATCTGCCGCCCCTCCCTGACTCCTCCCAGAATTACACCCCTTTGAGTATGCAAATCAATATATATATAGCCCCTTACCTTCAGCATTTTATGAAAAGACATCAAAAGCCACGGGGGGAAAAGAATTTCAGTGAATATGAAGTGTAGGCAAGTAAAAACGTACTATTCTTGGATTAAGCAGTGGTATAAACAACAAAAGGAAGTTGATAGAGTAAAACAGAGTGGCAGAGACTCTCAAAAGTTTAAGTTCAGAAAGTCTCACAGTGCCCAAAATAAAAAAGAAGTGGTCAGATATCAAAGTCACTATGAAAAGGCAAGTCATAGCCCACCATCTGAGTGTCATATGGAAGCATATTAGGGTACAGAGAAAAGAAAAAAAAAAATAGGGACACTGCAAAGAAAAAAGGTCAAAATGTCGACTTTAATCTCAATTTCCACTTTAATCTCGTTTATTTTGTCATTAAAGTAGAATATCGTAAACTTCATCTTAAAATTGAAGTTTAATTTACTAGAGTTTCTCAAATCCCATCGTAAGTAGCACATTAAATGCTTCATATTCTGTGTTTTATGTGCGTGAATCACTATGTGCTTCTTAAATGGGCTCTTTTGTAGACGAGAGCGCACAGACACTGATCTCCACACAGAATACATTATATTCATGATATTACAGCTCTCTGAACATTTTAGAATACTAAGATGCATACTTAATATAACTTTCATGATGACACATATTAAACATGGGGGCACAGCAATAGCAATGAGCTGGTACACGTCCAGGGATGGTTCCTGCTTCCTGTGGCACGCGCATCCCTTGCTGAAATAATTTATTACAGCAGTGATTTGTCCATCAAACGTATCAACCCATAATTCCTGTCCTTCCCTTTTCTTTCTCCACATAACCAATCACCACACAACAAGCTCTGTAATAAATGTCAAACCAGCTGTAAGCGTAGAACGGCAAATCTTCAAAACTTTTAAGGAACATTAAAAAAATCTTCGTAATACATGTTTAATAATTCCATTCATTTATCCATCAAGGGTCACGCCAGTCTCAGCAAGCAAACATCACGAAGCAGAACTAATCCTTGGACGGGACACCAACTCATTGCTACCACTTTTTTTTTCCCCTGACAGCACAGGAACAAAAACAGCTGAGTGTTTGGGGGAACATTTGAAAAGTTGGCACCCCTACATTATAGTATAGAATTAGCAGACCTGGCCCAGGTGTCCTTTAGAGAGATAGTGTACACCCATAATGTGGCATGGGAGGAGACTCCAGAGCAGACAGGTTGAGGTAAGTGACTTACGGTCACAAGGTAAAGGGTGCACACTTTCCGAGGGCATCAACCCCAGAATTGGAAGTGTTACGTTTGAATACACAATGGGTGGTCTGAAAATTTTAAGTACACCTTATGAGAAGGTTTTAGGAGTCGTAGTGGATTCGACACCATCAACTGCCAGACAGTTGTTCAGAAGCGAATTAAGAAGGCTAACAGAATGTTAAGTTATATAACACAGTGTGTGGTGTACAAGTCCAAGGAGGTTATGTTCAAGCTTTATGATGCACTTGTGAGGCCTCATCTGGAGTATTGTGTACAGATTTGGTCTCCAGGCTACAAAAAGGACATAGCAGTACTAGAAAAGGTCCAGAGAAGTGCGCCTACAGGGTGAATTATGAAGAAAGGTTAAAAGAGCGGAGCCTTTTCAGTTTAAGTAAAAGAAGATGAAGAGGAAATATGATTGAAGTGTTTAAAATTATGAAGGAAATTAAGTCGATTGAGACTGTTACTTTAAAATTAGTTCATCAAGAACATGAGGACACGGTTGGAAACTTGTTTAGGGGAAATTTCGCACAAACATTACAAAATTTGTCTTTAAACAGAGAAGCACAAACACATGGAATAAGCTACCAAGTATTGTAGACAGTAGGACTTTAGAGACTTTAAAACTAGACTTGAGCTTATTTTTAAAGAATTAAGTGGATAGAACTGGCAATCTTTGTTCGGTTGGAAGGCCTCCTCTTCTTGTCTACATTGTTCTGATGTTCAATAAAATTCTTGCTTGCATGTTTCACCAAAATGTCAGATGTCGGAACTTTCCAAAAATATGATAAACTAGTTTGATACATAATAAAATATGATTTTATATATTTTATCATTAGCAGCACATATGGCATGTGTTTTGTTTTTTTTTATATTTTCATCTGTGCCACATGAGATCTAGTGCCTTATCTCTCAGATATTAAGTTTAGCATTACAGTTATTCAAGCCAGAAGTTCTTATGTTTGTTTGGGGAGTTGCATTTTTTAATATATATAATATTGTCATCAATCAAGAACAAAACAGAAGTCAAGATGAAATGTTGGGGTGCCAAGTTGGCCACCCTATTTACTCCCATATTCAAGACAATATTCCTTTTTCTCAACAGTGCACTATAGTTGCTCAGGATGTGATTACTTTGTGTATTTATTTTTATTTGGAGTCTATCAAACTTTTAATCTGGCCAATTTCAATTCATTTTGAAGTATGTGTTTTATTATATATGAAGGGTTTTGGTTCTTTGTTTAATTTTTTTACACTTCGGTTATATCTAACTTTTGTTAGACTCCATCCATATAAATGCTTGATTGCAAAGCATGAAAAGAGCTATAAACAGCTGCCTGTTTTATTTGAAGTCAAATGTCTGTTTATATGGAAGTCAGTCTATTGAAAGTGAGTGCAATTCCTTTTTTTTTAACACATTATGTATACATAGAAATACAATGAGGATTATATTTTATATCAATTGACTACAGACTCTTGTTAACCAAATGCTCAGAATTATTTATTTATTTAAGTTTGCATCTTTTCCTTTAAAGAAATCAACAGAAATTTGGTTTTCAGGAGAAGAAAAATCAAGTGTGCCACTTCAGAGTCTAGTGGTGTCTCCTTTGCCAGAAAAAGTCACATAAGCATTTCTTGTGACTGTCACTTGCTGACATTAACTAGGACGAGGCTTTTCCGCACATTTCCATTAAAGTACTTCAGTAGGATTTTGACTCGGATGTTCTAAATCACTCACATTTCTGTGCAGTAATTGTTCTGTTTTTACTTTCAGGTCCAGCTTTCTGATACACTTGTCCTTGTGTTCTGATTTAGCAGAGTTTAATATAATGGAATTAGTAATTCTCACTTGGTAAGCTGCTTAGCAACTGAAGGGCAGAACAACAGTCTCGAAATAAAACTGTTCCTTTACTACAGACACTACTTTTAAAGGCAAGTTTTTAACTGTGCTAACCAAAATATAAGGAATTATGGCAAACACATTTCAACTTTGACTCCTCTATCTAGAACATGCTATTTCAGAGGTCTGAAATGATCTCTAATAATCTTTATTCACATGTAATTTTATTTTTAGGAGCAGAAAATTCGTTCTGTTCTCCTCAGTGGATCACATATATGTATTCTGTTTCTGACGATTGACACGAATACCCTGACTTTTGGCTCTGGAGCTTTTTTCACTTATTAGGCAGTGTTTACTTGTGTGGCCTGTTTTTCAGTTAGGCAGCCAGCAAAATTAAATATTTTTAAGTTAGAGCTGTTGTGCTGCACTTCAGAACAGGTAATCCACCTGAAGTTAAGCATATTTGTCCTCCATCAGTACTTGGATGGGAGACCAATCAGGAAAGCTGGGGTTGCTGCTGGAAGAGGTGGTGGTGAGGGGGCACTGTATCTGTGGTCTATATGTGAATCGCAATGTCCCAACGCAGTGACGAGGACCCTGTGTCCTATCTCTCTGTTTTCATTAAAGACTCAAGGGCATCTTTCGAAAAGAGTGGGGTATTTCCTGATATTCCTTGTTAAATTATCTATCATGGCCTCCTAATCATCCACTGTTCTTTATTGGCTAGCTATCTCTCTCACCCCTTCACCACCTGACCGCTAATCAATAATAAGCAGTTGCATCATCAAGGTGGATGCAACACATTGGTGGTAGTTGAAGTGGCTCCCATCCATCTATGTAAAGTGCTTTGAGTAGTTAGAAAAGTGCCACATAGATATAATTGCAGCTATTCTTATAATAATAAACATAATTATGAGGGAATGAGAAGATCTATAGACCAGCAGGACATTTTTGTATGTTGTTATGTTTTGTAGCAAGTTAAAACCAAGTGATATACAGCAGACTCTTTATCTCAATTTCTTCTTCTTTCATCTGCTCCCATTTAGGGGTTGCCACTACGAAACATCTTTCTCTTTGTCCCTCTAATAAACTCATTTCTGATCCTGCTTACCCTCGTTACTCAGAGTGAAAATCGCAGCATCTTCAACTCTGCCACTTTCAACCCTGCCTACTGCCTTTTCGTCAGCGCCACCGTCTTCAAACCATACAACATAGCTGATCTCACTACCATGTTATAGACCCTCCCTTTCCCTCTTGCTGGTACTCTTCTATCACATATCACTCCTGCCACTCTTCTTCACTCAGCCTTCACTCTCTTCTTCACCTCCCTGCAGCACTGTCTGTTGCCCGGATCAGTTGGGGTGGGTTGCATTATGAAGGGCATGCAGCATAAAACCTGTGCCAAATGAAACATGCAGATGAGACCATTTAACTGGGCTACAGTATTTACATCTTATTTTCCAATGCACAGTAGCTCCTGTATTTTGTGTCTTTTTTCCATTGTCAGGCCCTTATTGTAGTAATGGAATATGCAACGTTGAAACACATGAATCCTACATTAATATTTATGACATGATCCAATATTAGAAATTCATTTTAACTGACTGCATGACAAAAACATTATTTGTGATATGTTGTACCACTCCTCGAAATCCTTTTCCTGCTCCTAGACGACACGGTTGTAATAGGTGCTACCCTAGAGCTGCAGCAAAAAAGAAATAAATGATCAACAGCATGAGTGACCAAAACTACTGACCTACTAGCCACACAACAGTTACAGCACACACCAACAAAAGCAAAATGAACAACTGGAAATAAGTTACTGTAAATACTGTAAAATGTACATAACAAATCTATCAAATATTTACAAAAATCCCCGCTGTGGCGCACCACCCACACTCACTGATTACAATGCAAAACACTCCACGAATGTAACACAAATAAAAATTACTGTAAAGGATCAACAGAGGAAAAAAAAGTCCTTTAAATATCCATCAGTAGAATTACCTTTTAGGCTTCTCCCCTTTTAGCTTTTATTGGTCCTCTGGGTCAGGTGCTCCTTTCCAGGTAGTCCACAGGTTTCCAATACCTATTCAGATTCTTTATGATTTACAGTAATGGTGAAAAGGTACAACAAGACAATGATGCTAAACTCACATGACAACTGTTAACAATGTTAGAAATTTAGAAAATTTATTTTCAAGTAGACTCCACATTTGTAGGTAATCATGAATTTAATATCATTATCCATTCTGTACAGTCACATGCACAGATTAACACATTTTAAAACATGTCAAATCCAAAACAATTAATTCTGAAATCAAGTCAAAAATTATATAATTCAATTTTTAATGAATAAAACACACAGACCAAACTTCTAGGTCTGGAAAAGCTTCCTTCATGGAGAACTATATCTGCCAAAAAACAGAATGTTTTTACTCAGGTTATGCTGAATAAAAAACAAAAATGGATGATCAGCTTTAAAATGCTCTTCTTGAAACATGCAAAATGCAATAATGCCAGCAGTGGCCGCTGCTGCTTCAGTGCCCTCCTCGTTCACCTCAACAAAGGACTTGTGCAAAACCTGTGACAGGAACAGGCCAGGGCCTCCACTCATCCCTGACAAGTCAGCTCTGCTGCCATCAAAGATATCCACCATGCCCATATTTTCAAGAATAGAATTTAATTCATAATCATCTTCCAGTTTGAATTTGGGAAGGTGGACATGAACATCTGTGCGTGTGTTCATGTTTTGTCTCTTTGTCCATTCTTGGAGTTTTTCCAATGTCAGCCCTTGCTCAAGCTATCAAACACAAACACAGTAGAGACACAGTAATTTATTAAGTCATTTAGACATATTTTAAGCAGATAACAACAAATAGAAAATTTAAGAAGCCCACGACAAGTGTGCCCTCGATTGTAGGCTGGTGCTTTGAGCTGCTTTGGACTTCTCTGTTAAGTGGAGGAGACAATGTCTTGGGGTCATACTCATGAGTGAGGGTAGACCTAATCATCAGACTTGTCAATGAATTAGTGCAGTGGGAGCAGTTTTGCAGACATTGACCGTGGTGGTGAAGCAGGAACCAAGGCCTCAGTGAAGCTTTCAGTTTATTGTTCAGTGCACATCCTACTCCTCATCCCCACCTACGGTTATAAGGTATATGAAGTGACCACACTAATGTGATCGCAAGTACAAGAAGCTGATATCAGGTACCTGCACAGGGTTGCAGCAGTCACTCTGTTACAGAAGGAGAAACATGGCAATATGGGGTGACTTACGAGTAGACCTGCTGCTTCTTTGGATCGAGAGGTGCCAGTAAGGTGGTTCATCATGTAGTTTACTATGCTCCCTTGGGAGGGGTACAGGGCATGGCTCAGTGTGAGAAGACCTATGGCACGCTGGAGGCTAGACTGCCCAACTTAAATATACTGTAGGATGTCCAGGAGGGAGGAGAGTGACCAGTTGGCCTACCTCTCCAGGACTGTGACTGATTTTGCTTATGACCTTGCATTTTTATTAATCAATACTTCCCCCATTAAGGTTTATACTCTCCAAGAATGCTGCTGACTGGATTTTTTGTTTCCCTCTCATCTGTTGTCAACTGGCCCTTGCTCAATAATGGACATATTTTTAAGATCCTTTCACTTTAATCAGTTTTAAAACTGTTTTGTTTAACTGTGTTTTACCTGTTAACCTGTTACAGCATTCTAAGGTTGCACCCATTGAAGAGAAATACACAAAAAGTAAATTGATTTGAACTGAATCTCTCAGCAGGCCTTGAAGAGTCTGGAAATACTTCATGATGTGTTGGAACAAGATGCTAAGGGATAGGGTGGCCCGGCACAGCAACACTTATCAGAATAATCAGTTTGATAATGGTGGAATAAAAATATGATCGTTCAGGCCAATGTCCAATGTGTGGTTATGTTCACATTACAAACCTCATTTCTCAATTACAGTTTTTTGCTCAGATTGGATTTGCCTGTCTTGACAGTTCACATTCGTAAGTACAAGTAACCTGTATCTAACTGTAATATGAAGGCGTCTGTTCTCCAAAATGGCACATGTGCGCACAAAGATATATTTGTGCACCAGTAACCTTCATAATCAACCACAAAAAATGTCTTTTAAGAAATAACTCAAGGTAAAAACTGACAAAATTGATGTTTAAATGGCTAGTGTATGCATTTCACTTTGCTCTGGAGGATGGCAAACAATTTGTTAGCTGTACATAATTAAGTCAAGAAGGTGAAAAAACATCCAGACAGCTAGCTCTTGGTATTTTCTCAGCTATTGCTGGCACTGCAAGAGATGTGTGGGTGCTAGAGTGGAGCCAGCTATGGTGGGATTATGACTGTTGTCACCGCTGTAGCTCTCCTCCATTGTTGTTTTCTACACTGCCAGTGCTGGCTGATGACGACAACACTCAGCCCATGTATATAGGCAAAAAAAATCACATGAATTCCAATCTGACCGTTTTCATTCATGTCGCATAGCGATGAATCAGATATGTGTCTCATCTAGAACTACATACTAATGTGACTCAAATCTGATTTGGAAAGGTGAGGATTTCTGTGACCTGAAACCGTCAGATTTGTGTCACATTAAGGCAAAAAATTGGATCACTTCAACCTGGTAATGTGAACATAGCCATTACTGTCAAGAATAAGCCAACCAGATGAGAAGGTAAGCACCAAAGACACAGTTTATATAATATTTAGGATATCATTCTTCTTAGCTAGGTAAAAGTAAAGGGGAGAACTGTTACTAAGAAAAATATAGAAAACTTATTAAAGGACTTTGGCATTTTTCAAGTTCAAGTTATTTCTTCACAATCATGGTATATAGTAATTTGCCACATGGAATTTTGTTGTAAAGTGAAGCATTTTTTGATTAAAAAAAACCTAGTCTGCTCTATTGCTTTAAAATCCAATATTCAAAACAAAAGCATTAAAACTTGCAAAATATATTCAATTGTTCAGGACAGGAGTTTTATTGAGTACTAATTTGCATCTTGAGATAGCACACACACTTCAAAACTGCATATCCATGTCATTTTAAAAAGATAAGCGAAAAGCAGCATACAGTATATTTGTTAGATACAGCCGCTGTGAGAGGTGACTGACTGCATGCTACGCTTCACTGCCAGACTTCCTCTGCATCACCCTTTAGGACCTCGGGCATAGATTCACTTCATTTCAAAGTTCTATTATTGACATTATTGAATGACTTAGTTTAAGTCATTATTGACACCTACATGTGAACTGCTATCTCTGTTTTTTACAGAACAAGACAATAATCTCTGAAAAGAGTATCACTTACCACTTATCACTATGTGGAAACTCATTCCTGCCACTGGAAAAATTTTGATTGCATAATTTCACAAAACACGTTGCCTATCATCATGTACACATGTGGTTTGGCCGTCTAACAAGAGAAAGTCTAAGCATGTAGATAGTGTGGAAACAAGTGAGAAGAACAGACGGGGATATATTTAGTTTTGATCAGGTTTAATTTTAATAATTATACTACAGATATTTTAGTATAGGCCGAGTGGTAGTGCAGAGCTTTCATTCCTGCTTCATAGCACCTGGATCTCCATGGAGTTTACACATATTCCCTGTGTGTTTTGCCTGTGATTGTTTTGTAACAGTGGGTGTCAGTGAGTTTATTCACTCAAAAATGTGCTCCTCAGTTCTTTTATTATTATATCCCCAGGAAGAGTGACTCAGCATGCCCTATAAAATTCAATGGTTGGTTTGTGGTGCCCTAAGCTGTTTTTTTTTTTTTTTATTATTTCACCTTATACAATTTCTTGCATTAGGAATTTGTTAGTTTTCGCATACCCCTTGGGGTCAGAGCGCAGGGTCAGCCATTGTACAGTGCCCCTGGAGCAATTACAGGTTAAGGGTCTTGCTCAAGGCCCCAGCAGAGTAGGATCTCATTTGGCAGTGACGGGGATTCGAACCGGCAACCTTCTGGATACCAGCGCAGATCCTTAGACTCAGAGCCACCACTCTGCCCCGAATGGTCTGACTCTGTTACACACTCTGCCTCTTTCATTTTCGAATTTTTTGAAACTTTTTTTTTTTTTATCAAGGGCATCATGGTGGCTCAATGGTAGTGCTGCTATCTCACAGTAAGGTGATCAGGGTTCACGTACTAGTCCTCCCTGCGTGGAGATTGCATGTTCTACCCATGTTTGCATGGGTTTCCTCCCACAGTCCAAAGGCATGTAGATTATGTGAATTGGCAATATTAAATTAAAACTAGTGTGTGTGTTTGCCCTTTGGGAGAAAACTGGAGTACCGGTTTCCGGAGGAAACATGCAAACTCCACGCAGGGAGGGAGGACCTGGGAAGCGAACCCGGGTCTCCTAAGTGCGAGGCAGTAGTGCTACCCACTGCGCCACCGTGCCGCCAGCACAAGCGTAGGTTAGGTATTTTTTATGCTGCAAATTAATATATACCATGATTATGAAGAAATAACTGATTTGGAAAAGATTGACTTGGTAGTACATTTTGGGTTACATACAGTGCATTACAGTAAGTTAAAGAAATTAGATTTTACACTGCAAAAGAAAACTCTTACTTCCTAGTGTAGTTTCATGTAATGCCATTATCTTAGAGTGTGTTGCTCCCTTAAGAAGGGGATTACTTGCCATTATTGAAAGAAACACAAATTATTCTATATATCAAATAAATCTAAATGATGCTATCAGCTAAAGTTCAAGGTTTTGAAATATCTCACATAGTATGTCTCCCTCTCATTGTTTTTCGAAAAAAAAATTAATGTGTAGTCATGTCAAAATAAAACTTGTACAAAATGTTATTTTTTGCAGATCACAATCCCTAACATCTGTATGCTTGTACAGAAAATACTCAACATCACTGTGAATCTTTCTACTGTATCTGATAAATTTACCTGCTTTAAACCTGTGGAGCCATCATCGATGTCATCAGGAAGGAGGACAAACATGCTAACTTCCTCTTCTATGTAGGAAAGCTCTAACACTTTCAACTTCATCTCAGGTATATAATTGAAAGGAAACTTTCCCATCTGGTACATCATTTTCACTGGTTTGCTTTCATTCTGAAATGGAAAATATAACACATTTACTCAAGAAAGCTTACACAATCTACTGTCTTTTAAGAAGATGTACAGTGATCCCTCCTCGATCGCGGGGGTTGCGTTCCAGAACCCCCCATGAAAGGTGAAAATCCGCGAAGTAGAAACCATATGTTTATATGGTTATTTTTATATTGTCATGCTTGGTTCACAGATTTGCACAGAAACACAGGAGGTTGTAGAGAGACAGGAACTTCATTCAAACACTGCAAACACATTTGTCTCTTTTTCAAAAGTTTAAACTGTGCTCCATGACAAGACAGAGATGACAGTTCCGTCTCACAGTTAAAAGAATGCAAACATATCTTCCTCTTCAAAGGAGTGAGCGTCAGGAGCAGAGAATGTCAGAGAGAGAGAAAAGCAAACAATCAAAAATCAATAGGTGCTGTTTGGGCTTTTCAGTATGAATGTCAGCGAGACAGAGAGAAAAGCAAACAATCATAAACCGATTGGTGCTGTTCGAGCTTTGAAGTATGTGAAGCACCGTACGGGAAGCATATCGCTTGACAAAGCACCTGTAAGGAAGGGAGCAATGTGAAGGTAGTCTTTCAGCATTTTTTAGACGAGCGTCCGTATCCTCTAGGGGTGCGAACAGCCCCCCTGCTCACACCCCCTCCGTCAGGAGCAGAGAATGTCAGAGCGAGAGAGAGAGAGAAAAGCAAACAATCAAAAATCAATACGTGCTGTTTGAGCTTTTAAGTATGTGAAGCACCCTGCGGGAAGCATATCACGCAACAAAGCAACCCACAAGTAAGCCCAGCAAGGAAGGGAGCAATGTGAAGGTAGTCTTTCAGCATTTTTTGAGGAGCGGCTGTATCCTCTAGGAGTGCGAACAGCCCCCCCGTGCTCACAATATATTTGAGGAGTTTTATTTAATAGGTAATACGTGCTCTGATTGGGTAGCTTCTCAGCCATCTGCCAATAGAGTCCCTTGTATGAAATCAACTGGGCAAACCAACTGAGGAAGCATGTACCAGAAATTAAAAGACCCACTGTCCACTGAAACCCACGAACCGGCGAAAAATCCGCGATATATATTTAAATATGCTTACATATAAAATCTGCTATAGAGTGAAGCCGCGAAAGACGAAGCGCGATATAGCGAGGGATTACTGTATAACAATTAGGAGATTTGAAAGGTGTTAATTCCTTTACAAATTTGTATTTTTCAACCTCAAGTCTTTCAGATGTATTTTTTTTAATGGAGACTAAATGGACTTGCCAATGAAACAATACTATTGTAATTCTATTTTTATATAGTTAAATTTCCACTGAAATTCACAGTGTTGATTTTTACCTTTATTGAATGCTCTTCATTGATCCCACCGTCCCTATGGCAGCATTAGGCCCAAGGCAACAACCAGATAAGCATGGGGCTTCAGCTCAAATTAAAGCATAAATTCACATTCCTCACATAAGGCCAATTTCCAGTCACTTATCAACCTAACTTGAATCTCTTCAGGATTTTGGAGGAAAACTGGAGCACTTTAAGAAAAGTCCTTACAGACACAGGGTGATAGTCCCAAAGCCAAGCAGACAGTGACTCGGCCAGGATCCAAACCCTCTCTACTGTGTATAAAGCAAGAGCAAAAAGACATACCAGTTCATTTGAATGCATAATTAATACATAGACATTTGTTTGCATTAAAAGCATCAATTTAAGTAAGAGTTGCATGGTGTGGGGCTAACTAAAGCACAGTAGTAAAACTAAAATGAAACCTGGAAGTTTTCAACAAGAGTGATTTAATGTTGTGTGAAAAGCATCAGAATACAGAACGTGACTCACTGAATTTTGTATATAAGCCCAAGGGCATTTTTGTTTTCATCCCTTGCAGCACTCCCATCCCACTAATGCTGCCAAAACAGATCCACCAATACATTGAATGACTTACTTTCAGATGCAGCTTGTGCAGATTTTTAAAAGTCAAGTCAAACCCTTAGAATATGATGAGTGCATAAGAATTTGTCTTTACATTGTCAGCAGAACTACTAACTCTCTAAGCAGGACAAGGTAAGGAAATGTATACAATATGAGCTCTTTAAGCACTGGACAGTTTAATTTTCTTTCTTATTCTGTAAAGCAAGCACAACAGGACTATAACAATATGAGATATTGAAGCTTTATCAACAGAAATAGTGGTCAATTTTGCATAGCTGTGGGGGATTGTCTGCCAAAAAGGAAAGTATTAGTACAGTGATTGCTGGCAGCAGCTGAGAGTTTATCTGGAGCAACTGCTTTCTCTCACTTTTGTTTTATAGAACTCTCACTTCTTAAATTTAAAAGTGAGTGCTGGGGCAGGGAGAGTAGGGAAAGTGGTTGGGAATCAAAACTGACAAAAGGCACAGAGTTTCACCAAAGAAATATAAAATACATTCAGTTTGTCAACAAAAAAAACATATTCGCTGCCCAGTAGGATGATGGTAGTTTTTTTTTTTTCTATTTAGTCACCTCAGTGGAGGCTCAGAGTGCTAAATGAGTTCACAGGTAAAATTTGGTTACAATCTTTATAAACTACAAATTGTATAATTGTCAACCTCAAAAGTACAGATTAGTAACTGTTACTACTGTAGCACACATGGAGTTATCATTGCAACATCTAGATCTCTTTTAAGCAGCAAACAACTCTGAATGTTATACCATTCCAACCTGAGGTGCACAAACAAACCCATGCTTACCTGTTGGTTCTTCAGTTAACCTAACATGCATATGTTTGGATGTAGGGGGAAACTGTTGCACCAGAAGAAACCCCACACATACACAAGGACATTAAAATTACACAAAGACAAATTAATTAAAATAACTTCTTTGTGCTTTTTCTCTGTGTCTGCATATCTGTCTGTTGGGTTTAAAGGGGCAACAGCGACCTCTAGTGTTCACACTACTCAGCCTAGTAAGCAAAGTCTAACTGCCAGTTGAAATTGCTCTCTAGGTAATATAATGCTTTTTTCAATTGCTAAATTTACGAATAGCTTGATTTCCCAAAGTAACAACAACAACATTTATTTATATAGCACATTTTCATACAAACAATGTAGCTCAAAGTGCTTTACATGTTGAAGAAAGAGAAAAAAGACGAAATAAATAAGAATTAAAATTAGGGAACACTAATTAACATAGAATAAAAGTAAGGTCGGATGGACAGGGACGACAGAAAAAAAACAAAAATCTATTAAATCATAAAGCTACATGTGTAGAATTTATTAAAACAATAATGTAACACTTGTTTTAATTTTTTTTTAATATTTTAATACAAAAATAAGCACTTTGTTTTCAATGGAGTCGAAATTGTTGAAAATAATGTATTTATTATATCCCTCCATTGTGGAAATATTTCTCTACTTTTGATTGCATAGGACAAATAAATCTAAAAATTAAACTCTGTTTTTGCCTTTGTTCAAAAAGAGTGCTTCTACATCTAAGTTACTTTCAGAAAATGGACCAATACATCCTAGAAACACATACAAAAGCAAATTCTATATATGTGCATGTCAACATGAGTATACACATTCAGAAGAAATTAGAATAAAGGCATTAAAAACAGGATTTACACAAAAGAAGTAGTACAGCTGAAATATAAATAAATTGGTATTTACATTACTTTTAAAAAAATGCTTATAAAGTAGATCCTATAAATAAGTTTTGTTAAAAATTGTGGGTTACCATAAACAAATCAGAAACATAAATACAATTTTGTAAGGTGTAGTAAGAGCTACTCACCCTGTTAATTCTAAATGGCATTACTTCCGTGTTTTTCTCATCAAATTTTTTGAGCCAATTCCCCTTAAAGTAGATGGCATTTATCAAAATCAATCTTGTCATTGAATTGACGGAACCTTGCTGTAAAATATCTTTAATTTTACCTACAAATAAAGTAACAGATCATTTTTATTCACATTAGTCAGTGAAAGCTAAGATGTAGAAAAATTCTTGCCTTCATGCTTCAGAATAATTTATATACAACTTGTTATTATAGATAGATAGATAGATAGATAGATAGATAGATAGATAGATAGATAGATAGATAGATAGATAGATAGATAGATAGATAGATAGATAGATAGATAGATAGATAGATAGATAAAGTATCTATCTATTAATCCCAAGGGGAAATTCACACTATAAACACAAAATATAAACACATATATTACACACATTATAAACTGTTAAAAGTAAAACAATCTCCATAATTCAGTGTTATTTATGAAATGTGTTGTGATACTAATGGTTTGTGTGTAATAATTGTTGTAAAAACAAAAAGACCAGAAGTTGAACATGACAAATGTACTGTAGAACATTATACAACTGTATTTCAAATAAATAAAATAGGTATACTGTATATAAAATAGGAATATACAGTATAATAAACTAAAATCTTAATTATCACCAGTCAAAAGCTTCAAGTGTTACAGGAGAACACAAACAAAAAATGCACAACTAAATTCTTTGGTCACTTCCAAATAAATAAAATATATAATACAAAATAAACTAAAATCTCAATTCTCACCAGTCAAAAGCTTTCAGGTTATACAGGAGAACACGCTAATTTGTTGGTCAAAATAAAATCTTAATTCTAAAATCTTAAATATAAATCTAAAATATTTAAGCGTTCAAATTTTACAGGAGAACAGAAGCCAAGTTCTTTGGTCAGTTCCAAATAAATAAAGTAGGTATTAATACAAAATAAAATCTAAAAAATAAAACGTCTATACTGTATCCTTTCCTTTGTATTGATTCAAACTGTTTTAAATTATTGGGAAACAAACCCATAAATAAAAAGACAAAAAACATTCTGTATATACCCTTAGTACAAATTGAAGCCACTTTCAAATGTAAACGAAGGAAAAGATTAACAAAATTAACATATTCAGTCAATTGTGGTGCGTGTATGCTCCAAATCAAAAAAAAAAGTGTAAGGAACAAGAAATCCCCATTAGTGCAGCTCCTGTTTGGGTCTGAGACTGTGAAGTCTGGCATTGTGCATGCTCTAAAGAATGGCACTGCTTCAGATGGTACAAAAGATTAGTGGTATTACCTGTCTTTGTAGGAAGATCCTTTTGACACAATTTGCAGTGCATGCTACTCTGCTTCTTGTCGGACTTTAAATAGCCAAACTATCTCCAAACTACTGAATTCCTCAAACCCTTCCTTCCAACAATGTCCTCGTCTTTTGGGCCTTGGGCTGTCTACTGAGGTGTCTTCTTTGGTAAAACTAACTTTTTTCTAGTTTTGTTAGCATTTTCTGTCATCATTTTCTCTGTTATCTCACACCCACTCCTTATGTACTGGTGTGCATGGCCAACTGTTACACTCCGCGCTGTGTGCATCAACATAACTTGAAATGGCTTTACTGTATCTCTGTTCCAGCAACATGATTGGTTCGGCGCACCACTATTCTCATTATCATTGACTTTTTGTGTTGTCTGTCAAAAAATTGATAGAAAGTCAATTGCATCAATTCTATCAGCCATGTTTTATGTTTCTACTGACGAAAAGTTATTTTGTGATAATTATATTTAAAATACCTGGTGTAAAGTTTAGTAAAGTTGAAAGAAATTAATTTTTGGGGTCTGATGCAAGGATAGGATGATTTTTGAAAAGTGGTAGTATGAATGATCACTTAACTTACTTATGATACCAGATAAGAAATAAAACACCCAAAAACAATCAGCTGATCCAGTTTATTTACTTTGCCTTAAATGACATTTTTTAAATTACTCTTTTCAAATGAACTTCACTATTAATAATATAATAGTAGTTTAAACAGTTCAACATACTCCAGTTTTCTTTAACTATTCAATAAACTGAGTAAAAGTATCTGAATGTAACATCCCGAGAACTGTGCTGCACCTGTTCATTTTGCTTCAACATTTCAAACGCGCGCCACAGTCCCTTCACTTCACCAGATCGTCTGTTTCTTACTCCTCTCCCCCTCCCATTCTTATACATGGCTTTGCTTGTCAGTCATTGCAGTTTGATTGCTTCACTGGTTGTGAGAGGGTAGGTGGTGTCATGGGGAATACATTTTTATATTTTCGTACCATAGAAATGAAAGCTGTGATGTGTCAATGACATTGTTTCACAGGATACCAAAATAAATGATATTGTAAATAGAGGGTGGTTTGTCACTTCTCACAGAATTCAGGCTTTGATTAACTAAGCTAAATTCACTACACAATCATATGGCGACCCATCACAAACATGTCTGTGACCCAATATGGGTCCTGACCCACAGTTTAAGAAACACTGCTTTATAGGTTTTAGAATAGTTCTCAAGGTTTTCCAATACGTCTCACTATAATATTTTGATCATCCAATGGATCAAGACCAGCTCACTTCTAACGCATTATATGCGGGTTCAGTTAAAAAGCCATCTGAACCTTCCTCACCTGGCTCTCCTTGTTCTGGAGGAGCAGCAACATTTAAGCCATTGTCTTTCTAAGCAAGGAATTCCCACAAGCCACTTTGACAATTAATACATCTCTCTTCCACCAAATACTAATTATTATACTTGATTAGGAAAAAAAAATGGAACCAGGCACAATGTACTTACCTTCTGTCTGATTTTCAACCCACTCATTCACTTCTTGCATTATTTTTGCTGCAGCTCCAATAAAATCAGCTCCTACTAGGTCAGCATTATAGAATTCAAGGCAGTCAGCCAGAAACTCCTGTCGCAAAGCATAACAGACACATGTTCAGCTGTAATATGTTTAAATTGAATTTCAGGACTACACCCTGGAATTCATTAAACAAAAATACTATGAGTAAGGTCCCTCCAATGTAATCTGCCTCCTCCTCAGGGTCGTGTCCAACACTGAAAGGAAAGGACCACACAGTTTTACTGAAAAGATAATTCCCCTTTATCAAATAATGATATATTCACTATTTTTGGGTTGCAAGGCAGGGCAACATGATGGCACAATGTCCCAGGTGGGCTGCAGTTTTAAGCTCTGTGTAAATTTTACATATTCACACTGTGTACACAGTATATGGGTTTCTCTCCAGGCACTGTAAATTTCCACAAACATCACAAAAAAAAAAAAAAAACATGTATGAAAACTCTAGACCTGGTGTGATTCCGTGTAAAGGCCTTTAATTGATTAGAACTCCTTCCAAGTCAGTTTGATGATGCAATATTGGTTGTGCTGTTAAGAAAATGTACTGTTCATCAGAACACAGGGAGGTTCAGGATTAAACCCTGACAATGACCTGAAACAAGTTCAAGGGAACCCTGACTTAATAAATCAGCTGTAGTGAGTGGTCAAAAACACATATCTGAATTGACTATCCATGGAGTCTCACACTACAACCTGTCAGCTCATGGTCTAAGTTATTACCTGGAAATTGATCTATGCAGATAGTGGAAACTTTGGCATATACATTGAAATGACCTGTCAGGTAAGTGTAAGTAAGTCTTCCCACTCTGGTATTTTTTTTTAAGTCTCCTTTATCCTTCTAGATAGTTATGGAAGTCTTCTATCATCATCACTAGCATCATATCACTGATGCTTGCATGTAAGTAAACTTCACAAAGATCAACACAATCCACTGTCGGTACAATTGCCGAGCGTTACAACATGACATTCTTGTTGCACTATTCAGTAATAAAAGTGTTCTGAGGTCACTGTGCCCAAACCCTTCCATTTAACACCATTTTACAGTGAACCCAAAATGTGTCCCTTTAGTGGCAGCAATTTTGATGTTCCATGAAGGTTTTCATGCAAATTGGACCATTGTTATCAGATAGTAAGGTTATGTTTAAAGTTTATATTAAACCATGGCCCTAATACCCAAGGGGTGTTGCATACCCTGAAATTCAGTTGACTTCCAAAATCTTGTATCTAAATACGGTAAATATAAGACCACTTCTTATACATCTCAAGGAAAATGTGAACCAGTGTACAAATTTACCAGGATATTTTCAGAATAGAATATGATATAAATTATAATACATTAATACTGTACACAGAAATGCATACAATCAATATTGACTATGTCACTGTGGTCTGTGTATTTAATAAGCTTTCTACTCAAGTTATGTTGGGTACGGAAGGCAAAAGTTTTGAGGTAAGGTAGTTATGCTAACTAATCTTGGCTCTGGAAAAGCGCCAATATGTTGCATGTTGATTGGCACAGGCCAAGTAAGAATTTAACTGGACTCTTTACATATGACAATAATGACCCCAAAACCATATAAATCTACTTCTGGGTTCAGCCTTTTTATGATATTTTATGTAATCAACAACATTTTCCCCATTTCTAAGTATGCTTGTTTCACCAATGGGGCCCATCTCCCTCACTCTGTGAATCACGCACGATTCACCAAGGGGGAAATCCCCTCATACTTTAAATGCTCTCCAAGGAACTTAAAAGGTAATACAGGGTCCCGAAATCTAAGATGTTATAATCCAATGGGTTATATGAAACTTATTCCAAAATGGTTGAGAAGAAAAAAAAACAGCAGCAGTTGTTACCTCTGATGACATGTATTTGTTGATACACTTATTTAAACTTCGTAAGCAGCGATAAAATTGTCAGGGGCAGCACATCAGTTGATGGGAATTGTAGCCCCCACTTTGGCTTTTGCATTAAGTTGCAGATAAGGTGAATAGGGTGGGGGGTAATATATATATTAAATACATTTCTTATAGGATCAGGATTGAAATTGACTACGCAAACAGCCACAGCACCTAGCAAGAACCTGTTAAACACACTGTCTTCAGGCTTTGCCAAACTTTGCTTCATTCACTTCACATCTTCAGGTGGCTTTTATTTGTATAAATTGGCACACCCCATTTCTGCATGAGATCGCTATGGCAAAACAGGGGACGTGGTGTGTTAGAATGTCCAACTTGTTAGAACATTATTCATGACAAATATCAAATCCATCAAGGCATTTATATACCTGTACAGTACTAGCAGGAGTACCAGGCGTTGCCCAGGAATCTGTAACTGGTGAATTTCCTAAATGAAAGAAACAGAACATAGAAATAGAACAAACAGTTTTCTGATTGACATTTTATTGTAATAGGTAATATAAGTGGTCACTCCAGAGCCTTTGGCTACACTATATTTTTTGTTTTGCCTTGTGGTGCAAAAATGAACAAATTCTGAGGATTGCCCACTGTAGAACATGCTACGTTGTCTGTGTGAAAAGCATGGATTTTCCAAAATGATGCGTTTAACTTGCAGTGATTACCCTTGAGCCTTATTAATTGACATAGCAAAAGCCAAACAAACATGAAGTTGTAGCCGTTTGAAATCAAAGGGTAAATCATTTGGAATCAGCGGAATTCTTGGTATGAAAACATCTTCACGTCTTGCACAATGTTTCAGACTCCCTTGAAACAGACTTTTTTCTGACATCGGAAATGGACTTTCTAATTTTACGTCTTTTTTTCAGTGGCATGGGTATATTAGCGAAAAGCAGGACAATTATAATGTGTTACATGGTATTACGTACGGAATAAGAACCACAGTGAGATGAATGTACGTTATTTACAATACGTCAGAAAGCGAACAAATAGCACCAGTCAGTCAGAAAGACCAAGACTGAAATCGTACTGTGAGTCGGAAAGCGAGCAAATAGCACCACAAATATGGAATCCAGTCACTCGCACTGAGTCGTTCACGTTTTACATCCATACGGCAGTTCCCCTTCACCTGATGAAAGCAGTCGGCCTTCTCATACTTGGACACTTTCGCCATCTGTTGGCAATTTAAAGAAACTTTGGTAAAGAGCGATGCACAGGGACCAAACGTGCCGGTAGATGGCGCCGCCGTTAACATTTGTTGCAACGTGCGGCCATCTTGTCAATGATAAGTACGGGGACGTGTGCCGAACATTGTGTCGGAGAAAAGGTGCTCTGCGCTTCACCACGAACATTTTTCCCAACCAGATATACCCCATGACCTCCTCCTGGTTACAAAGGAACCCCATCCCCAGTTTGGTGGCTATCGGACGCCCAGTGCAGATTTGTATGGCGGACAAACAAACATACATACACACATACATACATCGACTCTACTTTATATATTAGATTAATATATAATATTATATATAATATAATAATATATAGGCGGCACAGTGGCGCAGTGGTAGCGCTGCTGCCTCACAGTTAGGAGACCTGGGTTCGCTCCCCAGGTCCTCCCTGTGTGGAGTTTGCATGTTCTCCCCGTGTCTGCGTGGGTTTCCTCTGGGTGCTTCGGTTTCCTCCCACAGTCCAAAGACATGCAGGTTAGGTGGACTGGCGATTATAAATTGGCCCTAGCGTGTGCTTGGTGTGTGGGTGTGTTTGTGTGTGTCCTGCGGTGGGTTGGCACCCTCTCCGGGATTGGTTCCTGCCTTGTGCCCTGTGTTGGCTGGGATTGGCTCCAGCAGACCCCCGTGACCCTGTGTTCAGATTCAGCGGGTTGGAAAATGGATGGATAATATTATATTATATTATATTATATATATGTATACACACACATACACATGATAGATTAGATAATACTACACAGGTAGAGAATACATATTATATACTTCCTAAAAGGTGTTTGTGTTTTTGCTAAAATGATCTGAGTATCATTTATCCCCTTATAATCTTAGAATTATACTGAATATATTTTATAGCCTGTTAAATTTTAAAATTAAAAAGTATTTTGGATTTAAAATTCGGGTCATCAAAAGAAATTGGAATTTGATATGTCAACTTATTTTAAGTGTCCCTATTTTTAATGCATTTAATGCAGAATTTTTAGCTTTTAGTAGGATAGGTCTTTGCAAGTGAAAATATACAATAGATCAAAATATAACATATCAAATCAGGAATCTGCCATAGATGGGTCCAAAATATATCAAGTGTGTAATACATTTTAACGTGTTGATTTTAAAAGGTTATTCTATAGTTTCATTATAAAATACAAGATGTGCTTACCTATAGGTCAATTAAACAGCATTTTATTTAATATTATTTAATGCTCACTAAGTGGCAATATGTATTGTTTTCAGATAGTTTCTAAATTGTGCAATGTCCAAGCAAAGATAAAAATACTGTAAACATTCCAAATGGCATATTCCAAATACGTATAAATGCCAAATAAGGCTAAACTAAACTCCAGTTCACCAAGTAGCTTATCATTTGTAAAAGCATATTTGTTTACATTTATAGCATTTACATCAAAACAAACAAACTGATGACTTTTTATATATAATTTGACTGCAAGCCACCCACCTTTTGAAAGTTGAAAGTCTTTTCTCCGTACAGACGGTTAGCTAATTTCAGTTTATAAGTCGCTTGTGGTTTATTGATTTCATTATTCAGCGCCTGAAATGCTGAATTAATTTTTTCTGTCTTGTCAAAATGAAGTACCTGCAAAATGAGATACAGGGGCTGAGCTGGTGGTAAAGAAATGAGTTTAAAATAATAAACTATAAAACATTCAAAACCTACTGTTCAGATTTTACAAATTATAGTACTTATAACCTAAGGCAATGAATATCAGTCATCTAGCAGTCACTGAATAGTTCACTTTTCATAAAATATTGCTGGAACCTTCTAATCATCTTTGTACTCTCTCTTGCATTTTACCAATTTCAGCTAACAACCCATAACATTTATATAAAGTATAAACCGTTTTCTTCCCATAGTTCACTAATTTGCATATTCACTGTGAGAGATGCATTTATTCCACAATTTAATTCAGGCTTGCAGATACAGTATATAATAAATCTAACAAAAATGTCCTGTGGTGGGTTAGCCTCGAAGGCTCCTCTTGGCCCTCAAATTAACATTTTTAGAAGGCCCATTTTACACCTTGGCCACACTGAATGTTTTGAGAGATACTACACACAGTGCCAACAACAACTTATAGACCATTTACTGCAGGGCATTTTTCAATCCTTATACCGTTAACTCCATTTTTTATTACTACTTTCTTTTTATGATTTCTCAATTCATTCTGGAAGCTACTATGCTGAGGATGACTAATTCCCACATACACTGAAATTACCAATTATATTCCTATCAAACATCTCCATTACATATTGCACTATTCTACCTAACATTATGTCTTTAAAGGAATAAACAAGATAATCTAATATGTTTTGTATATAAATGAACTTTGAGTTAAATCAGTCTCTCTACAATCCCAAAAGCTCACTCATTCTATACAGATTAAGTTGTAACATTTTGCAGTTTCCTTTACTCCTTGATTCAATCCACAGTAAGCTGTCTCAAATGTATACATTTATGACTTCATCTGTATTACGCTTCTCAGAGTACACTGCAACCGTGATCTCATTCTGGATCTGATGTAGATGAATCTGTTTTTATTCCCAGGCCCATTGCTAAAGATGGAATTGATAACCAGCATTTTAAACAAAAATCACGTTTCTAATACACACAGTTGTAGTTTGACTCTTTTTGTACCTTGTACTAAATGATAAAATATGCCTATAGGTTTAATTATCTTTAACAAGGGTTAGAATTTGTTACAGACAGCAAACGTGTTCACCAGGTAGGATATTGGCCCTTGGTACTCTGAGAAGATACATGGGTCTGGGCTATTTCAGCCTAATATTAGTGATGAGCCAGCAATTTGAGCTAAACTGTATTTTTTGCTTTGCAAAAAGAATCAGAAAATTATGGCTATTAAGTCACAAGTTAAATTTGCACAACTGAGGTAGGAAGAATGGTGTTTTAATATACAAGGTATAATAACAACTTTTTTTTCTCCCTATATTTTTATTTCATCTGAAACCTTGTAGCAGTGCTGATGAGAGGATTACTCCTCCCATTAGGCAGCAGAAGTGCACTGTACGTGATGGGAGACGGCCTGATTAGTGCAACTTGCACATTCTTTGACTGGAAAGACTGCAGGTAGATTTTTTTTCCTCAACTACTTTGCACAACAATTTTATTAACTCACTGAACTACAGCTTTCGCTTAACATAATGCCTTTTTGACTCATTGTTGGGTGCCATTAGCCATATTGCACTGCCAAAAAACACTGTACCCCCATTTATTTTCATCTAGAACATTTCTGAGAAATCAGCAGGCCCATCTGGGGAGTACAGAATTGGTAAACTCCTAAGGTTTCTTTCTTTCCATTGCAGTGAAATGAATTTAAGTGTCAATTTCCCTATTAGTGAATATTGTGTAGCGCTGTGGCACTGCAATACCCACTGGCAGCAAGTCACCATGATTTTTCACTCTACATAAATCTTTTTGGTAATTCACAGTCCTTAAAAGGACTGCTCAGTTTTGCTGCAGAAGTTGAAATTATTTGGCAGGACTGATATTTTTCCAGGCTCTGAAGCTGCTAATTTGCATGAAGGAATGGCTTGCTACATCTGTGCCATCTCACTTGTCCTCGTTTTCCCACACCAGTTTGATGATGGCCGTGTACTTCATATTCCCAGATGTGTCACAAACTCTGTGACTCCTTTTCGAGATAGTTTATATTATTTTTTTACCTAATTGAAATTACTGGAGCACTAACAGTTTATTCAGATGTCTATTATTTTCTTCATCACACACAATGGAACAATGTGAGTTATGATAAGTGTGCCAAAGGTCTGATATAGCAGCTAAGCAGTCAGCCATGAGTCACCATTTAGGAAAAAAAATATATTAATAGAATATGCATCTGTAGTCAAACCATTTTGTGTATATATGATTCAAACAAAGTAAAAAGGTATGCAAATATGGTCATGTGTGAGCCGGATGAAAGGGACGGTGATTCACACCTGGGTACCAGCATTCAGTTGGCACTGCTCTTGACAATATTAGGGGTTCTGTCATGCATACAAAGGAAAAGAAAAATAGCATTAATCATGTTTTCTGAATACAATTTCAGAGACACAACAGCATGACATGCACACTGATGAAATAATTCAAAATTAAAAATGCAGTGTCCATTGGTGTCATCCATGGTGCTTCTAGTGTTAGATATGGTTCAATATGCTGTCTACTTACAGTTTGTCACTTCAAGTTTCACATTCAAGGAATGGCCTATCAAATTTTGTTGGGCTATTCCAACTATTTCATAATCTTTTTTGGAGCCATGATGCCCTAGATAATCCAAGAAGACATATGAGTAAACACACATGACAAGGTGTATGAACCAAAGGACATAAACGCATGAATACACAACATTCACATCAGTCTGCAGATCCAGCTCCATCACTTGTGACAGGCTCCCGTAAAGGTAGTCTGGGACAGGGACTGCACGACCATAGATATTTTGCCGTGAACCAGATATGCAACTGTGCTGCTTTCCACAATGACTGTAAAGCTGGTAGGATGATAACAGTAGCAACACACATCTGAAAATCATCCCAGACTGTCTTCATATATGCAAAAATTCAGCTTCACATGATGAAAAAAAGGTATTAAAAGAATTTTTCATATACATTAATTTTCGTAAAATAATTGTTTGCAAAGCAGGGTAGGATATACTGTGTAAAAGCATACTGTGTGTCATATACATCTTTAAACCAATAAGCAATATGAGACTGAATTTTATCAATGCTATGATTATGGATTATGCACACCTTAGTGCTCCATTCATGTTGAAACTACTGCATTTCTGTATCAGATCCCATAGACCACATAGTACTTCCATTTACAATGCTGCTAGTTGAATGCATGCAAGGAATTTCTGTTATAGTTAAAGATCCTCCACAAATTATATGTGCAACATATGCCAGCAAGCAGTCAGTAATAGGAATCCCAGGCACTCATTTATAACAATCAAACCATGCATACATACCACCAAGGCTACCACCATGCTAGAAATTAAACCTTGCTCAATTTCAGATAGTAAAACTAAAACTGATACTTTATATACACCCTGCAAACTAGAAGTGGTTTGAGAATGCATATATATATATATATATATATATATATATATATATATATATATATATATATATATATATATATATATATATATATATATACAAATACACTGTATGTACTGTACATATGATACATTAGACATACATTTCTGTTCCTGTATTGGCAGCAACACCCTTGCCGGGTTTATTTGTAACATTTATAACTGTTGTAAGCAGGTAGTACCTTGAAAAAAATATTCAATAATATTTGCAAAACAACACAATTCAAAATTTTTGAATGGCAGGAATACATTTTCACAGTATATAAAGGGAAAATAATCAACCATTTAAAAAGAACAGTGGTAAAGACTTCAACTAAGTAAGCCTTAGAAGTTACTTGTACTGAATTATCACAGGAAACAATTCAAAATCTGGTAGTTGTTTGAAGAACTGGAAAGACTGAAAAAGGAACACTTACAAATATGACACTGGGGTTATGCAACAATGCAGCACCTTACAGCAAAGAGCAACTGAACTGAATAGAATGAATAATTTAATGGCAAAAATACAGGGACACTTTTGTAGCACCTCCCATAATATACCATATACCCCCCACCCCAAAGGCCACACAACATGCCTAGACAAATTTAGCAAAATCCTTCATATTTCTATCAAATGGCAAAGAGAAGGTCCACAGTTCCATGGTTAGGACAGAATTTGATTTGTTCCTCCTAGATATGGCGTTTAACCAGTCATAGGCTTTCTAGGGGTGGCTAAGGAGTGGTCCCTTGGTAACTGGAGTCTAATATTCTTTACACAATAGCAGGTTATACAACTTACTCAAGGCGAGATAGTTATTATGAAACCTTGTGGTTTACTGGGTCACACTGCTTGTCAGTACAATTTTCTAATTATCAACACCATACAGTAAAGATTACCATCCCATAATCCTTTACAAAAACTTATGAACAATCTTAACTAAAACAGGACATTCATCACAACACAGAATCACAACATCATTTATTAAACTATTACAAAATATCATCAAGTCAAGATTTGAATTACTACAATCTCACACTACTTGGTTACTTGCTGCATGTGCCTATGGTACTCTGTGTGAAGAAAAACTTTGTAGTGTTTATATGAAATGTACTCTTCCCCAGCTTCCATCTGTGTCATGTGTTCTATCTGAAGGACCCACTTTAAAGTAACACCTGGCATCTACTGTACTTACTCCCTTTATAATTCTGAACACTTCTATCGTGTCACCTCTAAATTTCTTCCGGTTTAAACTGAAAAGATTCAAATCCTCCCATTTTTCAACTCATGGCATGCAGTTCTTGTAATCTGATAACCAAAACTGGCCACAATATTTCATATGAAGCCTCACAATTGAGTTCTGTACCTTAAGAATCACTTACCCTTGATGCACTCCACATAACATACCATGTAACCCAACATAGTATTTGCCTTTTTAATTGCTACTGTGTTTTAAAATGTTTTTACAGTTTCTTTTAATTTTTGTTATTAAAATGAGTATTCAAGTAATTTTCTGTAAACTCATGGTTCTTGCTGAGAATTACATTAAAAGCTTTAGTCAGATGACCTAGACACTTCTACTCTGAGTAACATAGTCTTGTATGCATCCTTATATTGTACATGTAGATTTTGTCAAACTTTCAATGATTCATTTTTCCACACAATATAGCACTCACCACAACATTGTATGAAGCATTCTAAGAATCCATATTGCAGAAGGGTTAAGGCACAATGTTGGATTCTAAGTGTAGTTTGCTAATAAATCAGTAAAGTAAGAAGTACAATAGGATCAGTAAAGAAGGTATCCAAAAATAGAATTTGGTCAGATGATACTAGCAGCATAAATGACACTCTCTCCTGCATTGTTTTTACAGGAATGTTCTTGTTATTCTAAAATAAAGTGTGTATTTCTTTTCCTTTCAGTTTTCCCACTGAACATGTGTATAGGGTTGTGTGTGATTTTCTCTAATTTACCTGGTGTGCCACATGGAGAGAGTTTCTTGTAAGAGATGTTACTGCAATGACACACTTTGGCCAAACCAGCAAATGGAAAAATTACTTGACATTTTTTTTTACTGCATGTTTGAATAAAGGTTTTAGTGTCCTTAAGTAAGTAAAATACAGCTTTTAAACATGTACCATAACTACAAACTAATGGCAAGATAGGCAATTTGTAGTGTATATTGTCAAAACAGTTAAACGATTTGGGTTATTTCCTAGTACTATTTATCAGTGAAGACACCAATTATAAAAGTCTAATTAATAGTTTATAGAAAAATAAACTGACAGTAAAAATACTGTAATTTAAAGGTACCTTATCAGCATACAAAAGAATCATTTATTCAGTTTATAAAGCCATCAAACAAAACAGTAAATGATGTGAAATAGAATTCTGCACAGCTTAATTGGCATGTATTGTAATCCGTGAATAGCTTTGTACTGATAAAGCCATCTAGGCCCAATTTTCCACTTTTCACCAGCTAGGAAGTTAATTTTCAATAAAACGTGTTCACCAAATTACACAAATCAGATGACATATTGTGGAGTCTGCTTGCTATACAGAAGGAGAGAGAGAAAAAAAATAAGGATACAAACTTCAATTGAAACTACTAAAAGAATTTTTGGTGCATCTACTGAGAGCAATTCGTGCAGTAAAGTAAGGCTTATTCTGAAAAAACAGTATACCAGAAAGTACACATACTTTTTGTCTGAGGCACCAAGGTGTGGTTAAACAAGACACAAAGGGTGAAAGCATTGAAAATGACTCATTATTCATATAGACATAAAGAAAAAATAATCAACTGCACATTTAATTAAGCATCACTTGTTTAAAATATGAAATTCCTTACATTTACTTTGCATTTGCTGCAGTCCACTCTCTGGTCTCATGACAAAATTTGCCATAAACAGCCCCTTAGATATAATCACTTTTACATAGCTGTCATTGAAAGTTTATCACTTAAACAAGAAGTCATCTGATTAATACCACAATAAAGAAGGAATGAAAAAGGGAGGAAAACACAAAGGGAAAATAATAAAAAAGGGAAAAAAATAACCATAATTCCTCTCTAGATTTCCTTAATCTATGGTCCTTGCCCTCATCTAACTGACATAGCTGTACTCTTACCCAAGCTTCTGCTGGACACCTAATATTGTCTCAGTTTTCCCTGAATTCTTGTCTGTATTCTGTAATAATATTAGATTAGGCACATTTTTGTGTATTTTGGAAGTTTTTGTACTTGTAGATCGCATTTCTATTGTTTACTTGCCATTTTGATTTCGTTGCGAAAAGTTAATTTTGGCTAATATCTTTTTTTTTTTTTTTTTACTATTTACACATGCCTTTGCTCATCACATTAATGACCTCACAGTGGTAACTGCAATAGTTTCAGTATTCAGTGTTCCTCAGTGGATAAAAGAATGTTTGGTTTAGTGTAGTTAGCTTACTTCCAAGTAAGCTTTAGTGCTAGATTTTTTGATTCCCTGACCTTTGATTTTTGCCTTGCCTTACTTATTTTGTCCATTTTGACTTCCTGGTTACCCCCAACTACATCTTGTTTTCATTACAATCTTCTAGGGCCTCGTGTATAAATGGTGTGTATGTCGTTTCCACCCTCACTTCAAGGTGTATAAAAAGTAAACCTGGCATAAAGAGACACACATTGTCACAGTAGCTTTGCACCATGCGTAAGCATGTTACTGCTCAGTTTTGTAAATGACCCACCATCAAAACAGTGGTACTGTTTCTGTGTGGTGCCCCTTTCTTTTTTACATTTGCATCCATGACGTGGGATTTATCAAATACACCGAAATTAACTGCATATCGTTTACAAATTTAATTTACTTGATTATAATCATTCTGTAACAATATAATGGTGCACAGAATGGCCAAACTATTTCAACTACCATAGCTGCTTTAGTGTTGTTAGAAGACATCGCAAATAGAAAAATTAGAAAAGAGTGAGTATTTATAGATGATAATGACTGGCTTCTAAGTTAATTTTAACTTCCAAGAGCTATCCTCTTAGAGTTGTGTGCTGAACTGGTGATTGCTTTACAAAGGCAGACTTTGAGGAATTGTGCTCTGCCTGCTGCTTTGCAAGTTCTGTCTACCCTCAGGTTTTTAGCCACAGGAGCTTTTCAGCATGGACTGAGACCGATCGGGTATTTCACAAACATCACTGAGTTGCTTCATGCCAGCTGTACGGGATGGTATTATCTAACTGTCAGCCAGATATATAAGATTTGTTTACACTGTGGTTGAACTGGCAACTATCAAAGCGCAATTCTCACCAATGCCCGGTTTTTTAAATGTATCGGAGCAGTCAACTGATTCCAGAACAGCATCCATCAACACACAGCCAGGTGGTCACCCAGCCGCCTGGAGTCGTGTTCTTGACATGGAGGTCAGCTTTTGTAATATTATCTGAAACAGAATAAACAGATGATGGGCTGCAACTTGCCTTTTCATATCGACTTTGATATCTGACCCCATCTTTTTTATTTTGGACACTGTGCGACTTTCTGAACTTGAACTTTTGAGTGTCTCCACCATGCTGTATCACTCCATCAATTTCCTTTTGTTGCTTATAACACTGTTTAAGACAACAAATAGTATGTTTTTCTTTGCCTCCACTTTTAATTCTTTTTTCCACATGCTTTTGACATTGTCTTTTAACAAAACACTGAATGGAAGTGGCTATTTATATTGATTTGCATATTCAAATATTCAAAAGTCAGGGGGAGTCAGGGTCGGGCTGTAGGCATGTGCACGTGCGTTAAAATTCATGTTGATTTATAAAGGGTATTTGCATGGAACTTTACTTATGCACAGTTTTATGCATCTGAATTTTTTTGTGTGTACGCACATTTCCAGTTTTGTAATTACACAATGTTTTAGGGTGAATTCTATGTACAGTACTACGTTTTAAACATGAGGCCCCTGGTCTTGTGGGACTTTTAATAATCCTCAGGCAATTAATTTCTCTTTTAACATACCAAGGGATCATAAGTGACCCCAAGATGATGAACTTTGTTGCGGAATTTATTTGTCTCAGTGAGGAGGAGAAAGAAATTAAAACATCAGCTAAATAAATGAACTGCTATATTTCAACATTCAACATGTGCTTAATGAAGTAACCAATTTGAAAAAAGATGGGAAATCTGCTTCCCGAAGTGCTAATGTTTCTAAACCTAACATTGGACATCACGAACAGTTTTCTAGTGACCCTAAAACATTCAGAGGGTTCATAAACCAATGTGAGGTGTGCAACAACACACATTTGCAAACAATCAGGCTAACATGACATTTATACTTTATGTGCTTACAACCCAGCCACAGGGGATGCACAAACCAGAGTGTTTCTTCATGCCAGTCCCAAGTATTATTTGTAAGTGGCTTACAAATAAGCCACTTCAGTAGGCACCTTTGCTAAACACTAACAAACAACCATGAACATTTAACTTGGGAAGCTTTTTTGAAAGTCTGCACTGATTTTTGATGTTACTGACAGAACAAATATTGCTCACAATACTCTTTTAAAATTAACACTAGGGAATAAACAGGTAGGGGAATTCATTATATCCTTTAAACCAGTGACTGCTGATTCAGGCTGGGATGATGCCACTTTAATCAAACTTTTTAGGAGTGGTTTAGCAGATGAAATAAAACATGAGCTAGACAAATAAGATCTGGAAGATAAATTACATGAGGTAGTTAGCTTAGCACAAAAGATCAGTTCCCACAGTGAGGAACTAGTGTCAAAATAGGGGCTTTTATTTTGCAATACTTTTCAAGACACTGATAAATTACAACCTTGTGCCTTCTTCTCAAAAAAAACTGTTTACTTTGGAGCAGGATTATGATGTCAGTGAGTGAAATTTTTTGGCTATTAAATTAGCTCTTGAAGAGTGGTAGATTTGGTTGAAGGGGTCAGCTCATTAGTTTTACTGACCATAAAAGTCTTAACTGTTTGCAGCTGATTAAATGTTAGAAGGTTCATCAGGCTCTTTGGTCACTATTTTCTTAATAGACTCAATCTTGTGATCACATATCAACAAAGAGAAGGCAAGATGAAGGTGTCTGTTTTATCCTGATTACTTAAGCCAGATGATATGGTCACTGAACCTGACAATGTTATTCCTTTGAGAAAATTTCTGGGGCTATTGTAGAGCTTCCTGATTTTATATAGATTCAGTCTGCTTGGTCACCCTCAATATAACACAATTTCTAAAAGAACTCATCAGGACCAGGAAAAGTTTTTTATGATGTACAATTAATTCACTTTTTAAAAATAATTGGTTTGATGCATTGTTCCTCACTGAGCCCTCAAATAATATGTGTAATGTGATCCTCAAAATGTCTCGCTTTCAGTCCCAACACAGCTCTGTGCTGCCTGTTTTTCAATCTGTGATCCAAACTCAGAGTTACTAACTGTATCTGAAGTCTAGAGCATTTTACATAATAGTTGGATCAAGTCTTGGGAGCAATTGTTGGCGGCAGAAGCCAGTGTCAAGTTTTATGTAGATAAGAAAAAACGTCACTATCTGGCATTCAAGGTTGGGCAGAAAGTATTGCTTGTGAATCAGGATATCCATCTTAAGAAACTATCCTGTAAACTTTCTCCTTGGTACACTAGAACCAGTTTAATTGTGAAAAGGACTTCTCCAGTGAAATATCGTTTGGCATTCACACTTAAATCTCACTCAACATTTCATGTTCCTTATCTCAAATCATTTTATGAGAGTCATTTCCTGGTGTCATCTACCACTAAGTAGCAGATTCAGAAAATTCTCAGTGCAAGAAAAAGGTGTCTCAGGGTGGACTACCTGGTTTACTGGAGAATTTATGGGCTGGAAGATCGCTCTTGGGCACCTGTGCATGATGTGCATATCTCTTGTCTGTTGGACCAGTTTCATTGGTGCTTTCTCTCCAAACGTAATTGTTACACCCAGATTGCATGCCTTAGTGCAGGGGTGGGCAAAGTCATTCCTGGAGGGCCACAGGTTTTTGTTCCAACCCAGTTGCTTAATTAGAAAACAATCCTTGCCAATAATTACATTTCATGGCTTGTTAGTGCTTTAACTCTACTATGTCAAGTCATTCTCATATCCTAGATTTTTTTTCCATTCTAAGGATATCATCCAAATACTTTGAAGTGTAAAACGGATGGGTAATTCTCAATCCTTCACTTTTTTCTCTTCTCTTTCCTTCCAAGTATTTAATTAAACCAAATAGTGCACGATAAATACACACAGGTGTAAAGGGTAACAAGCAAAATGGATAACTGCTGGTTTCTTTTGTCATTTGCATCTTATTGCTAATAAGGAGCAATTAAAAACCGAGAATGCAGCTGTTTAAGACTTAAATAAGCAGTAAGTGTTCAATATCTTAATGGAGGGAGATAACTAAAATGAAGCAGAAGATGTTTCTAGAGCAATCAGTGCTTTTTATTAAGCAATTGGGTTGGAACAAAAACCTGCAGCCACTGCGGCCCTCCAGGAATTACTTTGCCCACCCCTGCCTTAGTGGGTGGGTTATGTAAGAGTATTAGTTTTTATGCACGTTTTTTGTGTATTTTGGGTTTTTTTTTTTAACCTGCTGATATTTGTTTCCATTGTTTACTGTTTTAGTAGATTCTGGATAATGCCTTGTTTTCACAATTTACATAATACTATTAGAAGTGTAGTGAGACCTCGATTCTTGCATCAACTGTGTTGCAGTGGTAATGCTATAAATATACAATGGTTCTGACATTCATTGTACCTAGGTGACTAAAACAACATTTGGTTTAGCATAATTAGTTTATTTCCAAGTAGATCATGATTTTTTGCTTCTTGTAATAATCCTCAGACAATTTGTTTGTCCCCAGACAGTCTCTTCCTACCAGTTGAGCTTTTGTCAAACCTCTCATACTGTACCTTTGATTCCAAGGTCAGTGGGTCTTTGATTAGAAGAGAGTCAATTCCAAGTTGAAACACTGGAACACTTCCAGAAACAGAAATACTCTGCAGAACCATTGAAGCATTACTGGCACATCTCCTTCTAGCAGCTCCAATTTATAATAAACATTTCAGTCCAAAAACCAAACCTGTTCTACCTTCAAGACACCTCGGACATAGCTAAGACTTGATCTGGAACAGGCAGAAATTGGTACATGGATAATTTTGGACATCTTTACCAGGGATAAAGCAAGTTGGTCAATGACATGGGAAACATAAAAGTAAACAAAATATCAAGATAATGGACATACAGTACAGTGCTTCAATTCTGTGTGCAGGCAGGATGAAACTGCTGCTTTAAATGCTGCTGCAGTGAATGAAGTACTACAGATTTAAGTGTACCACAAGAATCTTTGCTATGCAAATGGTAAGACGTGAAAATATAAATGTTTACTTAGCTGCTATGGATGTCATCACTTGTACAACCTCTCCCAGTGTACCAGAATCCACTGCAAATATTTTTTGTCCAAACAATCATATAGCACTTTGTGAGGAATAAGTGAGGAATGCTGCCCCACTCCTCCAAAGCAAACAGTCAAAGGTTGCCATAAATTTCAGTGTGTTTTGCATTGTAATGTACATGGGCAAAGATCAGAGCATTTCATGTTAATTAGTAACAAAAATATGTAGTGATCAGGAAATTGCACTTCCAATGTTCCCATTTCTAGAGGTAAAAAAAATATTAAGCATAAGTTAAAAGAGCTGCATTTTGACTTTCCTCTTATGCTAAAGTAAGAGGACTAATGACACAGCACTGCACGCTTTGGGAATGACTTATATGTTAAGTTCTCTTCAGAAAAATGTTTACATTTAAAAAAAATGAATTTTGGCACAAATGTATTGTTCTGAAATGTTCCTTGTCTTCATTATTTTAATGACTACCCCTTTCTATTCTCCAGTATCCATTTTTCAGTTACAGCAATTCTGCTGTGACATTTTCAGATATGGTTATAATCTGTTTATTACATATATATTTTAATATAAGTGAGAACTTAAATACAGCAAAAATAAGCCATCCATTTATTCATTTTCAAGCCCAAGACTAGTGAGCGGTGAATCAGCATATTAACTACTGTGCCACTATGCCATAGTTAAGTATAATGTAAGATAAGATGTGTAAAAACCTTAATGGATCATGATTTATATACACAATTGTCATGTTACATATCTGATCGCTGCAGTAACTTGAGTGCTCCTAAAATTAAAGATTGCTTGCAAATCATAGCTATAGAGACATAAAACAGATATGAAAAACTTTATTGTAATTAGAAAGTACAATCTATATTACGCAAAAAATGTATTGATTAAAAGTAGACAATAGATACCTACAGCAGTTTTGCTTCAATATGTGAATTACAGTTCTTATAAGAAAAACACATATGTTATAAAATGCTTATGAATTGCAGTCTCTGCTCAGTAATTTGCTCAAGGAAATGCTCCCATATCCATCTGTCCTCTCAGAGATGGCACATGTGGAATTTGAACAAGTCTTTTGAATTACAGATTCGCTAAAAGAAAACTCCCTTAGTCCAACAGCCCATCAGGTTTCTAACTGTGAGGGTGCCTCTTACATACTGACTGGTTTACTTGCTTGCTCGTTTTTGTGTTCTCGCTCTTTTAGCTCATGTTGCCCCCACCCAAAAAATCCAAGTCACATCTCCACTTGTCTATGTTTAGGAATTCACTCAGGGCGACTACTGGATCTTGTTGTGGTGATCCTGATCATGGATATATTTAATTTGTGCATTAATCTGGTAATAGAAAATTCAACTGTCTCTTTGTGTATCAATAATTTGTTATATTTGGGCTCTGTCCTCACTGTTAATCAATTTGAGCATGGGAAACATATTAAATAAATTAAATGTATTAATAATAATATTATTTTTATATTTACAACTATTGGACTATTGAACAATAATGACTATTATGTAACATTTAAAACTCTCTTGATCCAATTCACAGCTCATCCATGGAGCATTATGTTTTTCGGTCTAAACTTGTCTCCTTTATTTCCATGACACATGACCTAACCCTTAGCCAGTCCTCATACTGTTTGTAATTTTTAAAAAATCCATTTAAAAAGAATACTCCAGTCAAACATTATTTTTATATCTATTAAAAAAATCTGATGAAATTTTTTTCATGGTTGTTTTGATATTATTTGCTGTACTTTAAGTTGCATTCCCATTCAAGCCCACTGTATCAGGAATCTTGTTATCTCAATTTTCCATGAAAATATGAAATGACATTTTTTTCTTCACCATCACTACAAACAACTTTAGGAGTGACAAGATGTAGGAGCCATTTGCACTCAATACTTCTGTACACTGGAAATTGGACTTGAAAATGTACAGTATAAAGCTGGTAAATAGCTATTCTGTTAAAATACATTGGGAAGTGGGAGGTTCTGGTTTTATTTGGAATAGAAATTAAACTAAATACTAATGAGGGCAAAACAGAATGTACTCTAGCACAGGATAGCCCTCCCTGTTTTCTTCCTGAATGAAGAAAGCAAGCAGAATTGAACAATGAAACATGACTTTAATAAATGAAATGAGAAAACATTAAAAAATCTCTACAAAACCCACCTCATTATTTATAATATTTGTTCAGGTTCCCAGGGATATTGTTCAATAACTGAAACTCACTGTTATGCTAATTTTATTTTCAGTTCTGCCTAGAAACTAGATCTTCACTTCTCAATATGTATGTGTTTAAGCTTTTCCCTGTCAAATCTGGAAATAAACCTTTTGCACTCTTTCTTTCGATTTTGATCTGCCTTCTCCAATTCTTACCTTCAGTTCCACATCTTGTTTAACTTAGATAAACTTGAGAAACAACAGCAAAAATGTGTGTTTGTATGTATACATTCTTATATATAACTTAGATACAAGAATATGGGGTGGGGCAAGGAATGCATCTTTCAAGTAATATTTTATGACAGTTCCGACTGATTGCTCATAGGTACAATAAGGATGCATGTACTTTGGTAGAATAGTGGTTCATGAACTTTATCACAGATTACATCTTGCCTGAAGATGGGGCCTGAGTTGCCTCGAAAGCACGCATATTGTAATCTTTTTACTTAGCCAATAAAAGGTGATATTTTGCTTGATGTTTCACTACATTCATAATGGCTGCCACAGTACAACACCATAGTACTATCGCCTCTCCCTGAAAATAACTCCTGGCTACATCCCTGTAATCAAATTGTTCATTACATTTTACAGTCATATAATAAAGATTTCTACATAAACTAGCCACATGCCGAGATGTCCAGATTGCCTTTTTGGATGATAGTAGTGACCACTAACCTTTGCCATCTGTGCTGCACATTCCCCTCTTGCCCCCAGAAATACCATGGCCAAAGCAGCACTGATACTCAGGGGGGAGAAAAACAGGTTACCAGTGGGATTGACATCATTGATCTTTGCCAACAGGTCCAGTGTAAAATGTGTGTTTGCTGCAGTCAGATTTTCCATTGCCCCCCTTCAAAAAATAAAGAATGCAAATACGGTAATTAAATAAGCATCAAGTAATGTTTCTAAAGTGGCTGCTACACTAAAACATAAGACAACTGAACTAAAGTGGTGTTCCATGCCCGATCAAATCGTTAACGTCACTTGCTACCGACTTTGCAACGTAGCTTCCATTACACCAACAGTATTTTTATTAGACACTTTATTACATAAATTAAGTACAGAACTCGGCGATTCACGTCTGCGAATGTAGAACAGATTTGTTCACTTCAGGAAATGCGCTTAAACCGCAGATATTGAGTCTGACAGAAAGAATACAAATAACTGTGTACTTTTCTAGTCCTTTCGTTAACAAAGGCAGTGTCCACATTAGTGGCTTTTCAAATTTATATCGAAAATGTTAACTTTACTACCGTCGCATCAACCATGCATATTTGTAACCCTACGTATTAACATAAAATTTACAAACTTTTTCTAACCAAGTTGTTTAAAATATTTCTATACAAAATACACGCTTTACTTACAGCTTGCTCGACATTTTCTCCTCGTCTGTTCTTGTTCGATGTTTTAAAAGGGTGTGAGACTCACACTGTGAGTGAATGAGGGGTGCGGCCCGCCCGGCCAGGCACTTACTTACCGTTCACCTCTATCACGCAGTCGTGTTTACTGCTGTCGTTGTTATTTTTAGAAGCGGCGCTACTCGAACAAGTGTCACTTTATATATATATATATATATATTTGTTCTTTTTTTATACTTTACTTCCGCAAGATGTTCTCTGCTCAACCAGTATGTATAGCTATAATTACGGTGCACAAAGAAATGCAGTATCTAAAATGTAATTTGTCGTATTTGTAATATAGTATTAAACATAAACCAGTCAATACATAATACCCGGAATTAATACCTTAGTGTGGCTAATTTGACGTTAGGAGACATCCTGCAACAATTACCTGGGCAGGTTCACCGTTCACGGTGCTCAACCATGGGCGGCAGCCTGTATTTGACGAAAGACGCGATAGTGTTTTGCACTTAGTTCTTTTCGGTTTTGTTTTCTAAGATATCCACACCCCTAAAGAGTTAAATTAATGGATGGATTACTGATGTAAAATCGTCCTCCACTCACCAGATACAAGATCAGGTATTACTAGCACTCAAACGCGAACCTTACCTTTTATGAGTGCAACTGCAAGTTTACTGTCATATATACACAGTGTAATGAAATTATTACTTGCATGTCTCCTCAGAATAGATAAAGTAATAAACACCAACAAAAAAGAAAGACACAAAAGCATAAGGAATTTTACTTATTGATATCTGTTCATTTTACTTTATTCAGGATGTTAACGACACCCCACACTGCAAACTCGTTTTTTTTGGTTTTTTTTTTGTTTAACTGCTTCTTTTGCCGTAGCAACTGTTAGATACGGTGGCCGATAAGTACTCAGAGGCAGTTCTTAATAAAGAACAGACTCGCGGTCTACGGAGTGTGGGCGTGTCCGGCAACCCTCCAGCCCCCGTAGTTAGCCTTAAGAGTACCGTTATTTTTTCAGGGAAAATAGACAAATGTCTTCCCACACTCACATGCTTTATTACAGGGTTTCTCAGCCCTTATGGTTTCGTGACCCACTTGTCAGTGTCTTGGCGGGGGAGCGTTCAAGTTTGGGGTGGTCGGGCGCGGTCGTCGGAGAGGCGACCCACTACCATCATGAACAACATCAACTTGTGACCCACCGGCAGCAGCCCACGAACCAAACATGGAAGTACTGCTTTATAACATAATTCACGATATTTGCTAATGATTACTACTAAACTATACATAAAATAAGGAAACCTTATTCCCACCACTCAAAAAATACTATTGTGCCGTTTCGCATAAATTACTGTGTTATTTCACAAAAGTACGTTGTTTCACAGATATTGCCGGATGGAGATCATCAAGCACGTGCATGCTCCTAACATTTTATGATGGCCGATGAGAAAGCTGAAGGATGTGCATAGTGTGTAATCAAGTGACAAGAACTGAACAAAAGCATTTGGTGTACATTTATTTCTGCGTGTGCTGAGAGGTAAATTTAATATGACTAGTTTAGGGCACAGGGAGCTGGTTATTATTGTAGCAGCACTGGATGTAACGTTAGAAGCAAACCTTGTGGACAGCATGCAGGTCCTCTGCATGGCGGAATCACACAGCTAATCAGAAAGTGTTGCAGGCAACCAATAAACCAATCGATAAAGTATCTGTTTAGTTTTAAACCATTTATTTGCTATAAAGATCTTGAAACAGTGTGATATTTAGGCACAGCAGTGAATATTCCTACCTGAAATGCTCAGGTTAATGATGGTAAAGGGGATGGCTGCAACAGACATGAGGGAGAAAACAACCCAAGATTTTGTGCCATCCCCTACACCACCTTGAAACACTTCCAGATGTAGCTAATTTGGAATTGTTAATCAACCTAATGCAATGTTTTTGAGATATGAGAATACTATTTGAGAAAACCAACAAAGACACAGGGACTTAAGGATGTTTCTAATTATATTTCTAACTTTGAGGAAATTTAGTTATTTCAGATAAGGAATCCAGAAGTTTCAGCATAAGATAGTAATAATGCTGATTAGCACATGCAAGTAATGGTGCATTCCATGTGAACTTGGAAGCTGGAATTTTCAAGTTCCTAGTCAGAATTGCCCACTGGAACGCCCCTATAAGTTATATTTACTACTTGGAAACTCAGAGCTTGACAGTCAGAGTTTGTCCAGCTTCAGATTATGACATCAGTCCAAAATGGTGACGTACATTGTGAACATTAGTGAAAGCTTTAGTATTATACAGTTTATTAGCACTTTTGTCTCATTAAATCAGTCATACAAACAGTGCTGTCTAACCTCTATCTGTGAACACTTTGCTGCAGTGCTTGGATGCTTAAAATACATTTTTTTGCGTTGTTCAGTAGTTGAATTCTGAAACACAAAGCAAGAGAAATGTTTCCCTAGAGACGTTCATATTGTTTTTCCCAATGTTTTACTGGAATGTGGTCACCTCCTTGGGTGTGTCGTCATTTCCTGGCTCCGACATCCAATTTGGAACACAGCATTGAACTTTTGCTATACAGTACTCTGTATACCAGGGGTCTCCAACCTTTTTTCCCCTGAGAGCTACTTTTACAAAAGGAAAATGGGCGAGAGCTACTCATGTTTTCCAACATTTATTCTCATAGCTTATTTCGACCCAAACAAACTGAGTAAGCTTGTTTTTCCTGAACATTTACAAAATGTTGGTGTCCACAACTCACATTTTGCATTTAAATATCACAAAAAATATTTAGTTCACCTGCAAGTGCATTTTGTATGTCTGTATGCATTTTCTAGTGTATCTCACACTACTGAATTAAAACATGAATGCAGTCAAAACAATGCAATAACAAATACACAGATATTACTTATTCATTTGTCATTTTGTTACATGTCACTGTTTCACTTCACAAGAGTATTCACATGTCCAGTTGCATGTGTGATGTGTTTTTTCGTTAGTCAAATGACTGGCACTGCATGGAGTCAGCAAGAGAGGTGTATGGTGGAGTGTAGCCACATAGGTTCACTCTTATGGAGTCATTTAAATGTTCATCTCTCAGTCTTGTTCTGAACTTTGATTTCATGACATTCACGTCAGAAAAGGCAGACTCACAGAGGTATGTAGACCCAAACAAATGCTTGGTGATGATTCTTATAGTTATCTGGCTCTACTAAGCTCCAGAAATGCTGAGAATGCTTTTGACACTTTAACTGCACATTATTTTGAAGGTTTACTAATATAAAATCCAATGTCTGTCTGTCTGTGTTTGTCTGTCCACTTTTCACGAGCGAACTACTTAACGGATTTAGATCGGGTTTTTTCTCTATAATTTGCTTGAACATTCCGGTTGATTTGCGATTCTTCTCATTCTGCTATGTATCATAGTTCGCACGTGGTAGCAATTTATATTTATCTTTACGCGAATCCAAGAGAGATGCAGCGGGCCGAGGGGAGGGGCCTTCCTCACTCATCTTCGGGGCATGTTCCTTAACATTGATTAGCTAGCGAATGAAAGAAAAATTGAATTCAACTTAATGAGTTTGAGTCTGGATATTCTCTTAAGTGTATGCCACATTGAAAAGATAGATTGCAATTCAGATTGTGGATAGTGATTTTGTGTTAAAGGATTGTGATATGATTTTTTTTAAAGATCGCCCACCCCTAATTTGACTAATCAAGTTTTCAAATTTATGTAGGATTCATTAACCCTTTGGTGAGCTACTTGGAAAGGGGTCAGCGACGTGTTAAGAGACCCCTGCTGTATACAATATTGACACTATTGACTCAATGAACCCATGCATGAATACAATCATAGGCAACTTTAAGTACACCTGTTCAGCTGCTTGATAACGCAAATATCTACTCAGTTAATCGCATGACATTTAGGCATGCAGACACTGTCAACACTACCTGCTGAAGTTCAAACCAAGCATCACAATGGGGAAGAAAAGTGATTTAAGTGACTTTGAACATTGCCTAATTGTTGGTGCCACATAGGCTGTTCTGAGTATTTCAGAAACTGCTTACTTACTGGGACTTTCACATACAGCCATTTCTAGGGTTTACAGAGAATGGTCCAAAAAAAGGGAAAATATGCAGTGAGTTCCAGTTCTCTAGATGGAAATGCCAGAGGTCAGAGGAGAATGGCCACACTGGTTTGAGTTGATAGAAACACAACAATAACTCAAATAACCACTCATTACCACCGAGGTATACAAAAGATCATTTCTGAACACGCCTAACCTTGATGGGCTACAGCAGCAGGAGACCACACCAGGTGCCACTCCTATCAGCTAAGAACAGGCAACTGAGGCTACAATTCAATGGGCTCACCAAACTTGAACAAAAGAAGATTGGACAAACATTACCTGGTCTGATGAGTCTCGAATTCTGCTGCAACATTCAGATGGTACAATTAGAATTTAGCGTCAACAACATGAAAGTATGGATCCATCTTGCCTTGTGTCAATGGTTCAGGCTGGTGGTGTAATGGTGTGGGGGATATTCCCTTGGCAAACGTAGGCCCCTTAGTACCAACTGAGCATTGTTTAAATGCCATGGCCTACTTGAGTATTGTTGCTGACCATGTCCATTCCTTTATGACAGCAGTGTACCAAACTGCTGATGGCTACTTCCTGCAGGATAACATGCCATATCACAAAGCTCAAATCATCTCAGACTGGTTTGTTGAACATGACATTGAGTTCACTGTATTCAAATGGTCTCCACAGTCACCACACCTCAATTCACCTTTGGGAAGTGGTGAAAGGGGAGATTTACATTATGGATGTGCAGTTGACAAATCTGTAGTAACTGCGTGATTCTATTATATCAATATGGACCAAAGTTTCTGAAGACTATGATGGTCCACATCAGGACCATACTACCTGTTCCATCCGGGAGCCTCTTGAACCCAGATCGACGATGGTCATAACTGAGGTGATCCGGGCAAATGAGGACACACACATCTAGCTAGGGGATAGGTGCAAAAGTGAGTTAGTGCTTTTATAAAAAAACCATCAAAACAAACAGTGTCCAAATAAGCAGAGCAGTGCATTTTAATGTCTTCATTAAATAAATAATCCATAAAACAGTGCAAATGTGCAGGTTAAAAATCCAATCAATACATATCCATTAAAACAAGGTTAAAATGTTGGCAGGAAGCCGTCCTCTCTAAAAACTCACAAGGCCAGGTAGATCAGTTTAAAACCAACAGCTCCCTAGCTTACCCTATGCAGTTCTCATAGCACAGATAGACGTCATCCGACAGGTGCAGAAAACCCTCAGTCCTGCCCATGTCTCTGCCATTCCTTCCTCCTTTAGACTCCAACTGTTGTTTCATGGCCTTGCAGGGGAATCCTCCATGAGTAGTTTTGGTTGCTCCCGCTCCCTGGCTGCTCAGCCCCCTCTTGAGTGCCAACCACACACTCCATCCCCAGGGATCCATTTGTGTTCACCTGCTTCCTCCCACCTTGTACCAGCTCTCTCTCTCTCTCGCTCTTGCCCTTCTTTTCATTTAACCTCCGCTCGTCTTCTTTATTTCGTCCTACTCGATCCCCCTATTCTGCCCCATTCAGGCCACTTAAATTTGCTCGATTGGGCACAGGTGTGTGATGCCACTCCCTCCACAAGTGAGGCACTTGACTGATCCGCACAATTCTGCATGAGTGTGCACGTGATCAACCAAGCACCCCAAACAACCCCGGCATGAAACGCGCTCATACATCCGTTGAAGATTCGAGTCTGCACTTCAAGGTGCGACTATTTATTTACATAGTTGCCCTGCACCACAGTCCACTCATCACAGGAACGATTCTAGCACTTTGCTGAATCAATGCCAAGAGGGGTTCAACTCAGTACTAGCAATGTATATATATACAGAAAATGAGACAAGACCCGTCCCTTCCCCTCATTCATTAGTCAAGAGTCCTGTTTTCAGTTAAAATGTATAATCCCTTATGAAGGGGCTTCCTCTTTGTGGACTTCTTTCATTTTTTGGAATTATTTATCTAACAATATTTTAGAAGAAAAGCTTGCACCATGCATATTGTGAGCATAAAACTGGATGGCTTGTCCATTCTCCATGAAAACTTGAGATTAAACATTTTTCTCGGCCAAAGCTACAAATTATATGAGGTAAGTAATATAGAAAAAATAGGTGAAGTACTCCTTTAAGGATGTCTTGGTAATTTATAGGAGAAGAATCTTGCTGCAGTTGTCAGGTATTTTTAAAGTGTTAAGAGATTTACATATTTAATTCATTCACTTATTATTCTATTGTCTAGAAATATGCATTTTTTTTACATGTTGTCTTTAATGCATTGTGTCATTATGATGTCAGCAGCCATTCATAAACTTTGCCATGAACAATGCTATTGTTGTATGTGCACATTCACACTGGCACAGGACATTGTAGTGGCCTTCATTATTTGTATTTTTGATTTCAAAAGGAAGCCAACTTCACTGTGCATGCATTAACATTAAGCAAGTTGTTTTTTTTTTAAGTCAGGAATGATTTAGAAACTATGAGTTTTAATTCAAACACTATTCCATTGACATTGTGTTATAGATTTTCTGGTTTTCACACTGCATAGATATACAACCATGAGTTCTTTTACTTAAATACACCTGAGGAATGCACACATTTCTTCATCTGTTGTCATTACCCTGTAAGTTCTACAGGTACAGGCGCACAGTACAGTCCATCATCACTGACTCGATAACATCCTGGCACAGCTTCTGTTCACTTCAAGACTGTAAAGTGCTGCAGAGGAAGGTGAAGGCAGCACAGAAGAGAATATTACCAGCACCCAGCTGTCATCAGTTTATGAGATATTTAACACTTGCTTCTTTATTAAAAGCCTCAGTTATCATGCACAGTCACTTTTATCACTCCTGCCTTCTGGACTCTTCACATTTACACCATCTTATTCAGGGAAAGTTTATTATCTACTGGTCATACGATTACTGAACAGATTGCAAAAACTTCACCTGTTCTTACATGCAAGTTTAATAAACTGCTATTCATAATAAGCACTATATGTGATATGTTTCATTATATGTATGTGTGGTTTTGTTTTTGTGTGCATCTTGTTGGTGATGTAATGCTGACAATATTTTGAAGGGACGTACTAGTAAGAATTTCATTGTACTATGTTCATATGACAATAAACTTCAACTTGAACTAAAATCGAAATTTCAGTCTAATGATTACTCCATAGATGGAACAATCAACTAAGTTATGCCTGCAATTAGCTCATTTGATGATTTGCCTCCTTGTCCACTTTTGACAGTGATCCCCAGTGTCTACAGAAGAATGTGACCTGGTTAGGGAGAGAATGAACAATTCTTAATGTGTATTTTTTTTCTTATTTTATTTTTTTGGGAGGTGAGGATAAAGCAGCTGATGCAAATGTAAGTATTTAGGGATCTTGAGACATTTTGCATGACTGGGGCATAGATGAGATCATGAGTCCTATATGAGACACTGACAATGAGAAAGGAACTAAGATATTGCATCACGTCAATATAGTTACTAGCCTTGGATAGTGACTGTAAGAATGTGATGATGTTTACAAATGCCTGAAATGGGCTAACAATGCATAATTGTTACGCTCTCTGTTACAGGGTGACTAGGTTGGTAATTTGGAAGAGCTTAGAGTAGAGCTGCTGCTCCTATGAAACATGAGATAGTGTGAACATCTAGACATCTAGTAATGGGAGTTCCTCTAATGGTATATTTGGATAAAGCTAACAACATGATGTAGAGATTATATTTCTTATGAGACTTTAGAGCCTATTACCAGAAAAAAGCAAATCTGATTTGTTGTGTTGCAGGTCATGGATCCTCCAATATGATAAATGACCCAAACAACACAGCCAAAACCACCCAAGAATGGCTAAGAATAAAACATTGGACTATTCTGAAGTGGCCTTCTATGAGTTCTGATTTAACTTCTGTCAAACATCTTTAGAAAGAACTGAAATACTGTATGCAGTCTGGAGAAGGCACCCTTGTGCTGTCTCTACCTACTCATAATAAGACAAAAATAGAAATTGTATGAGTTAGTGAGTGAGTATCAGCAGGTGTATGTTTATACAGGTACAGGCGTAGACAAATTTTCTGGTACCTTAGAGCTCATTGAAAAAGTTCTGTATGCCTCCTGAAAAGTGATTCAGTGAAAAACAATTGTCCAATGTGTATCTGTATGCCTCTGATAGGTCGTCCAGTGAAGCAAAGCAAGAGTAAAAAGAGATAAAGTATTGCTTATTCTATAAAAATATTCTAAAATGACATGGATGTATTTGCTGGCACCCATAGAAAAAGATCATAAATAATTGGATTAAAGTGATTCTTCAAACTACATGTTTCCTTTAATTACTAGCACACATGTATCCAATTGTGCAATCAGTCATTCGGCCTATTTAAATGGAGAAAAGTAATCACTCTGCTGTTTGTTATCATCGTGTGTCACATGCTGAACATGGATTAGAGAAAGCAAAGAAGAGAGCTGTCTGTGGAGGTCAGAAAGAAAATTATAGACAAGAAAGGCAAAGGCTAATAGGCCATTTCCATGAAGCTTGATGTTCTTGTGACAACAGTTGCAAATATTACTACAAAATTTAAGGTCCATGGGATTGTAGCCTCCCTGAACACGTCCACAAGTGGAAAATCAACTGCAGAATGGGCAGAGGAGTGTGAGAATGGTAGACAAAAAGAATAAGGACAGCCTCCGAAGACTTACAAGCTGAATTCTGAGGTCACGGTCCATTGGCGTTTGATCACACCATCCATCACTTTTTAAGTGACAGTGGGTTCAATAGAAGAAGACACAAGAGGACTCCACTGTTAAAAAAAAAATGAAAAAGCCAGCTGTAGTTTTCTAAAATGCATATTCACAAGCCACAATGCTTTCTGCAAGAATGTCCTTTGGACAGATGAGAAGGTCAAAGAAAAGAACACCATACTTAATGGTATGGTGAACCATGTGAAACAGTGATTACTTGGTTATGTTTTGGTCTGCTTTGGTGCATCTGGCATGGGGTGCTTTGAGTCTGTGCAGGGAACAATGAAATACAGTGCATCCGGAAAGTATTCACAGCGCATCACTTTTTCCACCTTTTGTTATGTTACAGCCTTTTTCCAAAATGGATTAAATTCATTTTTTTCCTCAGAATTCTACACAAAACACCCCATAATGACAACATGAAAAAAGTTTGAGGTTTTTGCAAATTTATTAAAAATAAAAAAAACTGAGAAAGCACATGTACATAAGTATTCAAGCCTTTGCTCAATACTTTGTCGATGCACCTTTGGCAGCAATTAGAGCCTCAAGTCTTTTTGAATATGATGCCACAAGCTTGGCACACCTATCCTTGGCCAGTTTCGCCCATTCCTCTTTACAGCACCTCTCAAGCTCCATCAGGTTGGATGGGAAGCGTCGGTGCACAGCCATTTTAAGCTCTCTCTAGAGATGTTCAATCGGATTCAAGTCTGGGCCACTCAAGGACATTCACAGAGTTGTCCTGAAGCCACTCCTTCGATATCTTGGCTGTGTGCTTAGAGTCGTTGTCCTGCTGAAAGATGAACCGTCACCCCAGTCTGAGGTCAAGAGCGCTCTGGAGCAGGTTTTCATCCAGGAGGTCTCTGTACATTGCTGCAGTCATCTTTCCCTTTATCCTGACTAGTCTCCCAGTCCCTGCTGCTGAAAAACATCCCCACAGCATGATGCTGCCACCACCATGCTTCACTGTAGAGATGGTATTGGCCTGGTGATGAACAGTGCCTGGTTTCCTCCAAACGTGAGTTCAATCTTTGTCTCATCAGACCAGAGAATTTTCTTTCTCATGGTCTGAGAGTCCTTCAGGTGCATTTTGGCAAACTCCACGCAGGCTGCCATGTGCCTTTTACTAAGGAGTGGCTTCCGTCTGGCCATTCTACCATACAGGCCTGATTGGTGGATTGCTGTCCTTCTGGAAGGTTCTCCTCTCTCCACAGAGGACCTCTGGAGCTCTGACAGAGTGGACCATCGGGTTCTTGGTCACCTCCCTGACTAAGGCCCTTCTCCCCCGATCGCTCAGTTTAGATGGCCGGCCAGCTCTAGGAAGAGTCCTGGTGGTTTTGAACTTCTTCCACTTACGGATGATGGAGGCCACTGTGCTCATTGGGACCTTCAAAGCAGCAGAAATGTTTGTCTAACCTTCCCCAGATCTGTGCCTCGAGACAATCCTGTCTCGGAGGTCTACAGACAATTCCTTTTACTTCATGCTTGGTTTGTGCTCTGACATGAACTGTCAACTGTGGGACCTTATATAGACAGGTGTGTGCCTTTCCAAATCATGTCCAATCAACTGAATTTACCACAGGTGGACTCCAATTAAGCTGCAGAAACATCTCAAGGATGATCAGGGGAAACAGGATGTACCTGAGCTCAATTTTGAGCTTCATGGCAAAGGCTGTGAATACTTATGTACATGTATTAAAAATAAAAAATTGAGAAAGCACATTTGCAAAAATCTCAAGTAAACTTTTTTCATGTTGTCATTATGGGGTGTTGTGTGTAGAATTCTGAGGAAAAAAATGAATTTAATCCATTTTGGAATAAGGCTGTAACATACAGTAACAAAATGTGGAAAAAGTGATGCGCTGTGAATACTTTCCGGATGCACTGTATCAACACTATCAACAACACTTAGTGTCTGGTGTCAGGAAAGCTTTGTCTCAGTTGCAGGTCATGGATCCTAAGAATAAAACATTGGACTATTCTGAAGTGGCCTTCTATGAGTCCTGATCTGAATTCTCTCAAACATCTATGGAAAGAACTGAAACATGCAGCCTGGAGAAGATGCCGTCAGACCTGCCACAGCTGGAGCAGTTTGCTCAAAAAGAGTGGGCCAAACTACCTGTCGACAGGTGCAGAAGTCTCACCGAGAGATACAGGAGTCACTTGTTTACAGCAATTGCCTGTAAAGGTTGTGTAACAAAATATTAGATTAAGGGTCCCCACATTTTGTTCATGCCATTTCCATTTATTATTTAAAAAATATTCTGTTGAATCAAAACTCTAAATATATATATATATATATATATATATATATATATATATATATATATATATATATATATATATATATATATATATATATATTTCTCTATTATTATAAAAAAAAATCTTGGGTCGATACATGATCTTCTCGGAAGACACTTTGACGTTCTGCGAGTGACACTTTAACGTCACGCGAGACAAGGCAGTGAATCAAAAGGACAGCTGCTGTACAGGCTTTTAAATGATCGACATGCAGCGCGACAAGCAGAGCACACAGCTCGGCAGCAGCAGCAGCAGAAAGCCAGCAGCTGATCCATCTGCATTTCCTTAATGTGTGTTCTGCCCCCCACCCCCTCCTTAACAAGGTGAGCGTCAGTCATGAGGTGGCTGTAGCATAGCACATCCGGGGGGGGGGGGGGGGTATATATTTGTTTATTTATTTATATACCACAGGGGCAAGCCCCAGTTGCAGCCAGAATATTAGTAAAATCTGTAAATGTACAAAAGGAAAATTTATTGGAGTCAAAATCACGAAATTCTATAAATATGTAAAAAAAAAATTAACAGAGTAAGAATCATTAAATGAGAATAAAATATTTACTCTTACCGATTGGAGTATTGCCGTTAAACTGAGGTCCACTATGCTCGTTGAGTATTTATAAGACTAAAACGATCCATTCGTTTTAACTGACATTCTTAAAGAAATTTTTTTTTTTTTTAAAAATGACTTATTTAAATAAGAGGAAAAATCATGTGAAAACTAAAGTGGTATACAATGGGTCATCGTAACTCGACCTTCAGCTAACTAAATCACCTAAATACAAACATTTGTGTTATGAATAGATCTTTTTTTTTTTTTTTTTTTTTAAATAGTTTGTTCCTGTGAAAGAAAGTTTACTTGGTCAAAAATAAAAACCATGACTTTCTTGATATTTTAGTTTATAATTTAAAAACAGAATAACAATCTGAAAATCTAACAACATCACATTAAAGTTCGATAAATTCTGAAAAGAATGATACCAAACATATATACATAGGTTTTAAATTAAGCCTGATTTAAAGTGTGACATAAAAAGTCACATAAAATTGTTGCACTTTTAGGCTTTGGATTTTATATATAGAGAGTAGATATATTTTTAAAATATTTTTGTAAAATATTACTTTTGTCAGTTCAAGCTATTTTGGAAGCAATTGTGGGTTCTTTGTTTTTCATGGAGGGGTAGCAACACATCTATATTTAAACTGTTAAATTCATCCACATATACTGTAGATGTAAAAAAATAATAAAATATCCTTTATTAAATTGTTATATTGTTTTATGTTAAAATCAAAACAAAGTACCAAATGGGGGGTTACTTTGACTGTGTACAATATATGTCATCATTTAGTTTTCCAGAGTTTTCTGTATTCTGAACCTGTCCAAGTTAACTAGGCCGATTTCAGATACTTAGCTGTGTGTGTGAGGTGCTGTTTTGGAAGAGTGGTAGATGTGGGGAAGACAAGACACAGAGGCCAAAACTGCAGGAATCCTTTTGTACTGCAGACAAGTAAAGGATTCCTGCACCAAAAATAAGGAAACGTCATGAGTGGGGGCACTGACAGAATTTATTTTTTCTCAGATTGTTAGATATAGATGTAGTGTACAGCATAAGAGCATATCAACTGAAGAGAAAAGATTTATGTAGGAAACATGGCAAATGTCTAATCATCAACCAGCTTTGACTCATTAGACAAAGTACATGCAGTAATTATGTCTTTGAAAAAAAAAATAATGTTAATATCATATGGATTTATGGAAAGTTGCTGCTTTCTTCTCAATATGTTCAGTGTTAATTTATGAGACAAATACAAGCTCCAAAAACACAGTAGATAAATAAAAATCTCTTAAGCAAATGCAAGCCAAAAACACATCTATCCATTATTGAAACATCTCAAAGAAGTGGTACAAATTCCATTACTGTGTGTTTTGTTCCTTCAGCATGTTTTCTCAGTTGTTTTTCTACCAGCCTCAGACACTGAAGTCAGTCAACAGATTGATGTCCGGTACCTAAGTGGACTGGAGGATGAGGCACTGTACATTAAACAATAACACTGATGACGCAGCTGTCCTGGTAATTCAGTTTAAGGTAGGACACATACCATTTGTCTCACCTGTTATATATTCAATTTGATCACAATTACTGTATTTTACATTACCCTCTTAGTAGAAGTAGGCTAAATATACTGTAGCTCTGTACTTATAAAGGTATCTTTAAAATTTATATAAAAAATATTTCAGACAGGTGCCCCATCTAGGGATGGTTCCATTATTACACACAGTGCTCCTAAAACAGAATTACCCACTCAACACTTTTCTGCAAAGTTTTCTCATCAGAGGGTCAGGTCAAATTATGGACCATCGCTCTGTGCAGCACCATTTTACATTAACACACACTAAGGCACACACCTACTGTACGCTAGTCTATTAGGGCCAATTTAGAGCCATGTAATAAATCAACCTTTTCTTGTCTTTGGGAAAAACAGGAAGAACACTCAAATGGGAAGAGCAAACAAATCTGTCACACACTTGAGCCTGGTGAGTGTTTTGTGGTGTCTGCTGTGGAGGCACAAAGGACAATTTGGGGGTTAGGACACAGTTACTAAACAGCCTTTCTGCTTTGCTTCTTAGACTGATGACAAAATGATACCATTATTTCCTCCAGACTACTAGTTATACCTCTTCTGTCATTTTGGGATAAAAACAATGCAAACTGAAGTGAGTTATCATTTATTTGACACACCACAACAAGGAGTACTACATGTCAAACTGCTGTTGCAACAGCAAAAACTTTTTTTTATTTACACCATGCCTCTGCTTGATTTATTGTTAGTTTAATTTTCCACAGTAGAAATTGACAAAGCTAGCCAGAGTCTCCGAGGTTGTGGCATTAACCATTTCTGTACTATTCTCACCTTAATTATCCATAAATTGCAGTTGTCAGGGTTAACACTCTTCTCAATTTATATGGATGATCATATACCTACTGTAATGGATGAGAAGTTCTCCAGAACTTCCTTTATCTGCTATTTGTTTTTCAGTACCATTGCAACTGTACCATCTTTTTTTTTTGCAGACTAGAATGGAACTTGTCTCATCCATTGCCATATCCCATGTGTGATAAGCCCTTGCTGGGTGTAACTGCCGTTCTCATGAATCCTGGGAGAAGTCATGATGGTGTGACCTCTGCACATACAGTAACACCACCTGGTGACCGCTGCCCTACATTTGTTATGGTTGGGTCCTTGTTAGGCTCTCCTTGGTCCTTTGAAAGTGCAGACTGCTTGTTGCTAATCTGGCAAACCTTCACAACATTTTTTGTTGTACATTTTATTAGAATTTGCAAAATAATCCAAATCATTTGATTTTATACAGTCAATCAGCAATACAGAAATAAATAAAGGGAAGTTGTCACTTTACCTTGATTCAGATACCATTATAATTTCATAATTTGGTTCATCATGTCTCAGTAGTTCTCACCAGTTAATAATTAATGTAACACCAATATTATAATAAAAAAATAAAAACTTCCTAGTATGGTACAAGCTCTGTAGCTGGATTTGTTTGAATAAACGTAGTATCATTAGCACTTAAATTATTATTATTAAATACGTTTTCCATTCAAATATATATTTAAATCAAACAGTAGATTATTCTTCATTCTTTATAAAGCATTTCTTAAACTTATTTCTCAAATCATTAACTAAAAAGCACATGCATGCAGTTCCAAAGAGTGGTCCTAAATTAGTTGGAATATTTTACTTTGCTGCATTTTACACTGATGTGGCAGCTTCATCTTCTTCAGCCCAGATGCTCTGCCACAAGCTGCTTTGTTTAACAAGATCAGAAAATCCTTGGATGGATGGTAAAGCATCTGGAAACCTGCAATTACAGTCTCAGGCAATGTCAACAAGGAGCTGTGATATAAATGACCACATGCAAGGTTTTTGATAAGATAAAGTGTTAAAATCCAGAGACTCACCAGCTGCAAAAGCCGCTCAAGGACTAAGCTTGGCGTTTCCTGGATATAAAAGAGGGATTTCTTCTCTACATCTGCTGTAGCAGAACAATGATGAGACTGGGTCTAGTGCTTCTACTGGTAGCAGCTGGTGAGTGCTGTAAACTGCGCCTTATTAAATATACTTAGTCCATGGAAAAAACTGAATGTGATAATTATTTTTCCTCTATTTCAGCTCATGGCTGTGGAAATCCTACTTACAGTCCCAATGCCAGAGTAGTAAATGGAGAGGATGCCAAACCATACAGCTGGCCATGGCAGGTGCATTATTGAAAATCTTCTTAATTATAATTTGCATGAAAACACTGAAAAGTTAACAGAATCACTTTCCACTTTACTTTCAAAAAACTAAAAATGGAAGTGGAGTTTTATTTTCATACAAAATTGGAAAATGACTGCACACAACTGAAAATGGGATTTCTTATTAACCTTACAATAACATATGCATCCACCCAGGGAAAAAAAACTGTCACAGTCACAAAAAAAGATGTCACAGTGCACACACTTATCAAATACTCCCTAAAACACATTTTCTAGAATATTTGTGCTTGTTTTGGATTGATGCAAAACAGGCTGTAACGGGTACAAAGTTAGCGGGTGATTATTGGTGTTCAAACCATCTTCAAATGATAATATATATAACTGGAATACTAAGAACATTAGAAATTTGACAAAAGAGAAGAAACCATTCAGTCCATCAAGTCCAATTGGTTAGCTAATATCTAAGCTGTCCCAATATCTCATCCAGATTCTTCTTAAAGGTTGTCAAAGTTTCTACATCAACTACATGTCTTGGTAGTTTGTTCTAAAATCCTACACCTCTTTTCATAAAGAAGTGCTTCTTGGCTTCAGTCTTACCTATACTTTCCACTGATGTTCTTGAGTACGTGATTCACCCTTACTTACTTCGTTAAGAACATAAATTTTAAAAACAAGAGGAACCTTTACGTCCATTAAGGTTTTTTAGACCACTCATAATATTTCATGCAAATCCTTATACTATTTTGTTTGTGTCTGTCCATGCTCAATATAAACAGCAGCCGCCACAGCTACTATATCCTTCCACAACAATAGCGAGGAATCCGTGTTCCTGGCAGAGTTTTGGTCTTAGGCTTATCTTCAAGTCTTCAATTCTTCAATGTGACCAATTATTGACTGTGGTATTTGACTTTATTCAGTGTATACTTCGTTACTGAGCAAAACTGCATTATGACACTTCAATTTTACATCTCCTTTCTCCTTCACTTCAATGTAAGCCTCCCAATAAAATGAAAAGGCATATATTGTACAGCCTAACTGTGACCAACAGAAATGGTCTTGCTGGCCTACATACTCACACCAACACACAGAAGCAGAAACATCTACATCACGCCAGACCAACCAGCACAGGCAAGATGCCTTAGAACAACAAAGACAACATATGACAAACCCCAGAGCAACATTATCTGAAGATCAGAGACAGCAAGTCTTGAACCTAGACGGGGAACGATAAACGAATTACACACAAAACCTTTATGAAGAGCAGCGGCAAACTGACAGACAACAAGAAACATTACGAAGGAAAACCTACATGAATTCCATAACACTGACAACTCAAAACAAGATATTCGCTTTATATTACGGCATAGGCAATTCTCCGCTCCTTTTGCATATTGTATGACTATCACCAAGTCACTACAACAAACATTTAATAATGTTGGAGTTTATTTGCCAGGCCCTATTTTTACCCATGGCCAGTAGTACACTACATTTTCCAGAGTTTCATCGAAACCCCAGTTAAATGTACAGGGGGTCCTCGGGTTACGACACAGTTCCGTTCCTACAACAGTGATGTAACCCGAATTTTGGTGCAAGCTGAAACACACCCTAGCCTAAGTCACTTACCTATCCTAACACAGTTGCAAAATCATAATCTAGAACATAAAAGCACAACTAAGCCACATAAAAAGGAAAAGGACAGAAATATACTGTACTGTACACTGTACTGTAGTAACAGAAACTGATAAAAAAATGAGTAAAAAAAATTCCTTACCTTTATTCCTTCTGATCTCTTTACAATGTCTAATTTCACTTCCATCATGATGGCTTTTCTCTTCTTCGAAGCACTTCCATCTGAAGACTCTGACTTTCATTTAGGAGCCATGATAAGGGCCAAAATGTCTCCAAACAAAGCAACACAAATGGAACACTTGTGCCGCGCGCAACCAAACTAGTTCGCCAACTCCCTCACTCAAACGCCACGTACTTCCGCAATGCACAAACTAAACTAGTTTGCCCACGTAGTCTGTAAGTATGACACTAACAGCATAAGCCGAAATACTCATGTCTCAATTTTTTTTTAAGGTTTTTATGGGAGTGAGCGTTGTAAACTCGAAACGTCGTATATCGAGACGTTGTAACCCGAAGAACCCCTGTACTTGTTGGCTACACGTGGGAATATTTTCGCTGACAATAACGATTATGCAACAAATTGCGTTTTCCGAAAATTATTATAGATGTCAGTATACTACATTACCTGATGGCGAAACAATTCACACATACTGACTTACATGTGCTATGCATTTCCCTTCTTATCCAGTATGATCTGTTAACCTGTTCATGTTACACTTTGTATTGTAAATATTCATGCGGTTGTAAGTGACTATAATAACATCCCATACTAATCATGTGACTATTCTAATAGAGTCCTCTCACAAGTCACTATTAAAATAATATCTTTTCTTACTATACTGTGTGATGTTCTTCTCCCCCTCATCATCATTTCTTTAATGCACGATTTGCTAGTGTTTTTATATGTTTTTTGAGTCTCCTTTTTAACTATATTACTTGGTAAATTGTTGCCAGGTGGCAAGACTCTTTTTGTGATGGTATTCTTCTTACATCTTCTATGTATTTCCATTTAATCTCCATCAGTGTTGTCAACTGCAAAGTGTATTGTTTTATTGGAAGAAAAACTCTGTTGAATTTATCATGAGCTTTGAGAATTTTGAAGACCTGGATTAATTCTGTGGTAGTCTTCTGTGCTCAGAACTAAGAAGGTTCAGTTGAATTAACCAGAATACAACATGTCCCTTGAATCCAAGAATAGCACTTAATATTCTAGATTTGTTCTTACAAGATGCCTTATAAAATGTATATGTTTAGATTTATATTCAGCACTTTATACAATATAATGTTACTTTTTTCCTTTTTAATTGCTTTCACACATTACCTAGAAGGTGAGAATCTTGTATTGACATAAACTGATACATTCCTGTAGGTCAGCGTAGCTCATGTTATATTTTTAATTAATGTTCTTTGGCCTGTAAGAACCATGTAGCTCATCCTATCAGAATCAAGTGCTGAAAGACTCCAAGGATGATCTCCTTCCATGTGGAAGATTCTTTACTCTTTGTTTCCAGCTCATTACCCAGGTTGTAATCCATATTTCTAGATCCTCCTGCTGCATTGTAGAACTATTTATTTGCTCATATTTAGCAAAGATATTTGTTTTTTCTTTGATGAATCATTCAAAATCAACAATCCAAATGGTCACCATGCAACATTTCAACAATCTGAGTATTTGCTGAATTTTTGAAATGCTCCCATCTGTAAATTATGCCTTATATGCCTGTGGATAGAGCTAGTTCTGGATTTATACCAAGAACAAACTGAAAGATTCCATGTACTATAGTAGTGTTTTCTATAATATACAGTTACCACATGCTGTACTACATTTTTTTTTTTTGCAAAGATAAAAAGACTAAATATACATGACTAGATTAGTAACTCAAAGTAAATGATAACCAATGTTCTGAGTATCACTGCAATAGTTCATTTTGGGTTAGAATGACAGTAATATCCCTTTTTGTTGTAAACAACACTGAAAACAAACAAATCTTACACTATTGGTAATACGTATGCTGCAAACTACTATTATTAACTCTTACTCTTATTATGACCATTTACATTGCTTGTAAGAATTCATTTGTCTCTACTCCAGCATTTGAAAATTTGGTATACCTATGTGACTGAACACAGTGACAAGCTGCCATTATTCTTAAGTTTATTTCTTCGTATAAGAAACTGGTAGATTTCTGCAGTGTACCAGGCTTCATTGCCTAGGATTGTCTTTTTTCCACAGATTTCCCTTCAGTATGAGAGCGCTGGCACCTACAGGCACACCTGTGGAGGCACTCTGATCGCTCCAAACTGGGTCATGACCGCAGGACACTGTATATCGTAAGTTTTCTTTTTATTTAGGGTCATTCAGAATGAGTCATGTCCCCATATGTTACATGAAACCAGCAGGAATAAAGGAAGATATATATTGTGTTGTTTTGAACATTTTAAAAATAATAGCTAAAACAACATGTTTAAAATAAATGAATTACAAAATGACAAAATAAGCACATTGTTGTATTTAAAAACTCTGCTTGAGTTTGCCCTGGACCCACAACAAAGGGCAACAAATCACAGATTGCTCTAAGAGTCTCTAAACAAAATTAAAAAAAATAATTTTGTTAATTATTTACAGAGTAATAAAGCTCAATATTAAATATTTTAACATTAAATAAAGCAAGGGTCATTTATTCTCATATAACGTCAATCATTCATGTATGTCGTAACCCACATTCGCCATCACATGGTTGATGGAAGATAAAGCCTATTGCAGTTCTAGCTTTGAACACAAGGGAGGAGCCAACTTTGATTGATGGAAAGGCATACTCATATACAAATTACGCTCATTTAAATGAGGCTGATTTAGCTCCACCTACCAACATGATATCCACATCTTTATAATAAGGGACGGAACAAGAAGTAATCCACAGGGTTGTGATAGGACTCTGCACAATTTAATTGTGTTCATATTTATTTTGCTTTTCATCATTTTAATAATGTTATTATTTCGGTTTTCAATTTCATATTCTTATTTCTACATCATTGTGTTTACCAATATGAATCATAGATGCTGCCATTTTGTACTTTTTCAGACTGCCACGGCCAAACTGATGTTACTAACAGATGCACTGTTGCTACCTCATAGTTACTGGGAGTGTGACACGTGACATAATTTCGCCAATGGTTTTAAAGACGGTGGCGTCCTTCAATGGATGTCCAAATTTCTAATGGTTGTAACAAACCTCACTGCGCATTTAGTTATTGAAAATCTTAAGAGGAAGTTAGAACTTTACATTTTTTTTTCTCAATTCTGCTTTTGATATTGATATTGCATATTGGCATTGATTACTTGTTTTCACAATATTTTTGCTTATTTTAGCGTTTGTTTTTTCTCTAATTGCCATGCTTTATTTTCATGGCCTGCCTTTTTTCGAATTGTGATAAAACCCCCAGGCAGAGACCGTGGAAGCAACAAAATAACTGAGCTACAGTGCCATTTAGGTCACTTTATTAATGTATATAATTATATTGTCAAAAAAGAACAATGTTCATATATGTTACAGATGTCTACTATTAAGCTAAAACAAGGTAGGATGTCAGAAATGTTGGCTAAATGGATTGTTTTCCTTAGCTGTTCTGTAGTAATAGTAACTACATGTCATGAATTTTTTTTTTTTAATATAATAAATGGAAATATTTTTTTAAAATGTTTTTTTCATAATATGGCATTAAATGGTGCAAACAAGTAAAAACTAAAATTGTGTAATTGAAGTGTTAATGACAGATGCGTCATCATTAACAAAGGGATCTACTTAACTGAACAGTTTTACTATTTCACCTGTTAATATTATTAATTTTTGATACAGTTATGCGATTCATAAAGCTTATATGCATGTAGGTTGCTGCCACATTTCTTTAAAGTGATTAAAATGTGGTTGTGAATTTGCTGTCATTTCCCCAAGAACCAGAGAATGCAAATTCTGCTTTATGACTGAGCTGCATAAAGCATCCATATTGTCGTTCTGACTAACTGGAGGTTTTGTTTTTTGGTCAGCTCTGCTATTAATATTTAGATCAAGTTGGATTTTTAATAGTGTTGACATTTTATTCTCACATCTTTTTTATTAGCTAATGATAACATATACAGTATACAGTACTGTATGTGTTGTGTTTCTTACTTCTAGATTAATAGACTAATCACCAAAACTAAAACCTCATTAGAAACTGAACACCAAACTAAACCTAATCAAATTACTAATAAAACGTAGACGCCAATCTGTGTGTTATCTTTTATAAATCAATGCCTGTTCACATGATTAGCAATGAACATCAATGAAAATAACACAGGGAATGGTAGCTTCCATCAAGGAAACACTCAACAAAATGGTGGCATGATCATGTCATAATAATAAAAATGATAATATTGTGTCCAAAAATAAAATAAAACGAACAAAGTCTGTAACAAACACTAATCTAATGTTTGGGTTCTACTTGTGAAATATACAATAACATTAGATTTTGCTTTTGATTCTAGAGCATCCAGAACCTACCGTGTAGTTCTTGAGGAATATGACTTATCTGTAACCGAGAACAATGAGCAGATCATCAGTGTTGCTAAAATTGTTGTGCATCCTCTCTGGAACAGTAATTGTGTGGCTTGTGGGTAAGACATTTATAGAATTCCTTATCTATTATCTTCTAGTAAATTTCATATGTGGTGTGCAGTACTCATTTGCACTTATCTAGAGGTCTTTAACATTGTCATGGTCATTGTCAGGTCAACATGGTAAATGTTTCCAGTCTCATTGCATTCCCCCATATTTTGGTCATGGATCTCTTTGGAGTTGAGCTGTTTTGACTATTATTTAAACATACAGACATAAGGTGAAAAAGTATTCAGTTCTTTTTCCACATACATGTTAACATTTTGGATTTTGACCAATTTGGCTGGCAATGTTTATATGTAAATCACTTTTTTTCACAGTGCAGCCCAAAAAAGAAAGAAAATTACAAAGCAGTGTGGCCTGCAGAGGGCACTCCCGCTGCCCAAACCCGACACAGACAGATGCAGGACACAAGTGCAAAACACACGTTTTTATTTTTTTCTTTGACTCATGGGAAACGCCTACCCCTATTTCCCACCTATACTGTACAGCACAGTCAGAAGCACAGTCCAGCACAAAACACTCTTCTTTCTCTCTTTTTCTTCTCTCTCTTTTCTTCCACTCCTCCTGGCAAGCTTTGTCCTCTGTCACCTGACTCTGGCTCCTGGAGTAGTGGCTGCCGGCTCATTTTATACAGCACCTGGTGCTTGATGTCCTTCTTCCGGCAGCACTTCCAGGTGTGGCGGAAGTGCTGCTACCAAGGGCTCAGCAATTGCCCAGGCCATGAACAGTAGTAGGATTGAGCTTCCATGCTCCAAACCCATGGCTCTGCTGCTAGTCAAGGGGGCTGCCCTCTAGCATTCCAGGGGAGATTATGTCCTAAACAAGCTCTCTCCCCCATTTCTTCTAGTAGAGAGGAATATGCCATGGTATTAAAACACAAAATTCCAAAAGCTGAAATTTGTAAGTGTTCTCCTCCCCTTTTAGTACTTGGTTGAATCACATCTTTTAGTCTATTAAATCTGCACAATGTGCTGGAGGATGATTTATCCTTTCCTCCATGCAAAATTGCCACTTTTGTCCATCAATTTTCTTAATTTTAAGCCACTCCACTGTTGCACTAGCAGTGTGGTTTGGGTCTTTGTCATGTTAAAAACAAAATTCCTTTCAAGTGTAACCTTTCTGGTGGACAAGAGCAGGTTTTCTTCCGGGATCTGCGTTTTGCAGCATTCATCTTTCCATCAGTCCTGAGTTGGTGTTTATTGCGATTCATCTGTGCTTTGTGATTTATTATTATTATTATTTTTTTTAATTTTGTTCTGTTCTTGACCACAATTTTGATTTTGCATTGGTACTTTGCTTGCCAGGTGGCATATTGATGCAGTGGTAATGCTACAGCCTCACAGTAAGGAGACCAAGGGTTTGCATCCCAGGTCCTCCCCACGTGGAGTTTGCATGTTCTCCCCACTTCTGTATGGTTTTTCTCCTAAAGACATGCAGGTTAGATGAATTGGTGACACTAAATTGGCCCAAGTCTGTGGCTGGTGTGTGTGTTCGCCCTGCGACGGACTGGCACCCAGTTCAGGTAATTGTTCCTGCCTTACGCCTTTGTTAGCTGGGATAGGCTCCAGCACCCCAAACAACCCTGTTCAGGACTAAGCAGGTTAGAAAATGACTGACTTGGACTGCCTTTACCTTTTCAGACAATTCCTTTTTGCCTTTTGTGCTCCACAGAGCTTGTTGTTATTACAGAACACTTTGGTGAAGAAAAAAATCTTTTAATTTATACAGATCCTGTGTTTGCCCTTGTTGCTAGAGAAGTTTGATGGTTTTCCTCTAAGTGGGCATTTTTGGGATATTTTGTGACTATGTGCTTGTGAACTATCGACATTCATAACTTTCATAAAAAAAGCTCTAACCTCTCTCTTCTGATTGAAGCTCAATTAATTCATATAAATGCAATGAATTATATATTATTATTATCATTTTTTGCTGTAGATATAAAGAACAAATCATAAACAAATTTAAAGCCTATCTAATCACCATATCTCAGTCTGCAATTCTGCAGCCTCTGAACTGGATACCTGTTAGTCACAATAATTGCTCATGCCCACACTGGGACAGTTTACTGTTGTCAATAAACCCATTGGAGTAGCATAAGTGTGCCAAATAAAAACTTTTACTGGCACTCCATGTATAATGAACCCCATACCAATTTCAAAAGTGAGAGTTGCAGTACCCACTTTTCAGCACCATGCTCAGTTTTATACTCCAAATAAAGCAACCTACTAACTTAACACATTTGGTTATTTAATGATAATGATTTCTCCTGTACTTATTCAAAGCCAACAGATTTTGCAAAGTGCACAAGCAATCCAATTTCTTGACAAAACGCTGACTCAAATAATCTTATGTTAATATTACTACTTTACATTTTGAGTGACACTCATTTTTATTTTGCAGAAATGATATTGCTTTGATTAAGTTGTCAAGAAGTGCTACCCTTAATGACAAGGTCATGGTTGCCTGTCTTCCCGAAGCCGATGCCTTATTGCCAGACAACTATCCCTGCTACATCAGTGGCTGGGGCCGACTTTACAGTATGTAACCATTCTCATTATGTAGCACTATGAACCACTTGTTATTTTAATCCTTGATTATATAAAATATTATTAATAAGTAAATAATAATAATGACCAATTTTCCCCATTGGTAGCCATTTCAGAATAATGAAACAAATGTAATTTATTTTTATAGCCTAGTAGTTGTAGTTTTGGTGGGTCATCCTTACTCTAGGCTGAAATAACAATTATGTTGGGTTTTTTTTTTTCAATTATGCATATATTTCTGACTTTTAAAAAAAAAATATATTGTCTTACAGTAATGCTCTGTGTTTTATTAATAAAGAATGGTTTAATTTGATTTTTAATACAGAAGTAAAAAATCTGAAATATCATCTCTTCTAATTTTAATATCCCAACAGCCAATGGGCCACTGGCAGGCAAACTACAGCAGGCACTTTTGCCAGTGGTGAGCTATGAGAGATGTAGTCAAAGAGACTGGTGGAGTTCAAGTGTCAAGAAGACCATGGTCTGTGCTGGAGGAGACATCAAGTCAGGGTGCAATGTAAGCAGTGCAACTTGCCATTCTAAGACTCTTCTTCATGCAGTACCGTCCAACAAAAATATTCATTCCATTTGTCTTTCAGGGTGATTCTGGTGGACCTTTGATCTGTAAACACAGTGATGGCCTTTGGTATGTCCATGGTGTGACCAGCTTTGTTTCATCACTTGGATGCAATACTGTGAAGAAACCAACAGTTTTCACACGTGTATCTTCCTTTATTCCTTGGATTGAAGATGTAAGTTAGAGCTAACAACAATATTGTACATATGTGTATGAAAAATGAGCCATCGAATGAATACAGGCAGATAAAACTCAATGAAAGACATACTGGCAAAGTTCATGGCAGCATTGACCCCCGGTGCGAACCCAAGGTTAACACATCTTGTAGCCTAGCTTTTATTATGTACTAGCTATCCCCCATGGCTCTGTCTGCATAGGAGTGAAACAGGACAGTGAGGAGGGCCTTGCCTGGCTTCCTACTCCTGACATCATGCTTCCCCCCTCCCCTCGGCCTGCAACCTCTGTCTCGGATTAGCACGAATATATCGCTTCTGCAAATGAACTATGATTTCTAGCGCAATGAAAGAAGTTGCAAAATCAACCAGAATGTTCAAACAAATTATAGAAATAAACCCGATCTAAATTCGTTAAGTAGTTCTCTCGTTCGCTAGCTAAGCGGAGGTAAGCTACACCCTGAGGCTGGCACACAAATAAGGAGGGCCCCGCCTCCCTCCCCTCAGCCTGCTGCGTGTCTCTCAGATTCGTGCAAATAAATCGGCACCACAAGTGAACTATGATACTTACTGTGATGAGAGATGTCGCAAAATTAACTGGGATGTTCAAGAAACTTATAGAAAGAAAAAAAAAAAAACAGAAAAAAAACAGAAAACAGAAAAAAAAACGTTAAGTAGTTCTCTCATGAAAAGCAGACAGACAGACAGACATTGGACATACATATGAGATGTACCCTCAATGGCTGGAGACTGTTGTAGAAAGGAATAGACTACACTGGATCACCTCACACACCACAAAAGCAGAGACACCCTAGACATTATTTACAGATAATAATTACTGGAATGGACAGTGAAAATAGGAGTAAATAAATCTAAGACAAAAAATTAATCTGACATTTGCACCTAAATCTCTGATTAATTACCCTGTCGATGCTACGATTCTTTCATACAGTTGTTTTCCAACTGCTTCTCCTTCTGTCTCAAACTCATCAACTGCTGCACTTAATAGATAGATACTTTATTAATCCCAAGGGGAAATTCACATACTCCAGCAGCACCTTACTGATACAAAAAACAATATTAAATTAAAGATTGATTATAATGCAGGTAAAAACAGACAATAACTTTGTATATTGTTAATGTTTACACCCCCGGGTGGAATTGAAGAGTCGCATAGTTTGGGGGAGGAACGATCTTCTCATAATAAACTAGAGACTGTGAGTACAGTAATCCCTCGCTACTTCGCGGTTCACTTTTCGTGGATTCACGACTTCGCGGATTTTATACGTAAGCATATCTAAATATATAACGCGGATTTTTCGCTGCTTCGCGGGTTTCTGCGGACAATGGGTCTTTTTACTTCTGGTATTTGCTTCCTCAGTTGGTTTGCCCAGTTGATTTCATACAAGAGATGCTATTGGCGGATGGCTGAGAAGCTACCAAATCAGAGCACGCAGTTAAGTTCCTGTGTGCTGCTGATTGGCTCAGCGACTGAGTGCTGCATTAACCAGGAAGTCTCATCTCACTCATTCAGCATAACGTGCTCTTGCTACTGCATTCAGGGGATTATCACCTTCATCGTCATCATTTTTACTGCGCAGCATATTCATCACCATCATCACGTCATATATAGCTACGTGTACTTCGCTATACAGTAAGTGTAAACTTATCTACCGATTTCATATTGCTTAGCAGTTGTCCCTGTTATTAATAGAGTAAAGGGTGGGTTGTAAACAATACAGGGAGGGTTTAAAAACGTCCAAATACACGTTAAATAATTAAATAAATATGGTGTCCCTACTTCGCGGAAATTCAGTTATCGCGGTCAGCCTTGGAACCTATCTCCCGCGATAAGTGAGGGATTACTGTATCCACTATTGACTTCAGCAGTGGAGGTTAGCTACTCAGTGTTAATCTTCAACTTGTGTGTGCAATCCATTTTCTTTAAAAATAATACTTCCAATGGAACTCATTTACAGCCCAAACATGCAGCAGATGCCCTTAGAAAGGGTAATCTTCCTTATATGCACTTTTATGGAGGCTTACCGTGTTGGTTTTCCACTGTCTGTGTTCACTTGTACATTCTGAAACTTGTATAATCTAACACAGAGTCAGCGGGCAGGTACATCAGGCAAAGTTCAGGACAACCCACTGATGGGGTACCAGTCTAAAGGTGAGTCTGCTCATGCACACACCCACAGTCACAATCACAACAGCAGTTTAGACTTGCCAGTTAACCTGACCTGCCCATCAGGAAACCTGAAAGTAGCTGGAGAAAAACCCACACAGACATGGTGGGCACTGGTGTCAAACCAAGGATACCAGATCTTTGAGTCAGCAGCGATAGACACTGTGTTTAACTAACTGTTCTCTAACTTGTATCATAGCCATGCTTACTCTGTTTCCCAAATACAGTATCTACAGTGCATCCGGAAAGTATTCACAGCGCATCACTTTTTCCACATTTGGTTATGTTACAGCCTTATTCCAAAATGAATTCATTTTTTTCCTCAGAATTCTACACACAACACCCCATAATGACATATTAAAAAAAAGTTTGAGATTTTTGCAAATTTATTAAAAATTAAAAAATTGAGAAAGCACATGTACATAAGTATTCACAGCCTTTGCCATGAAGCTCAAAATTGAGCTCAGGTGCATCCTATTTCTCCTGATCATCCTTGAGATGTTTCTGCAGCTTAATTGGAGTCCACCTGTGGTAAATTCAGTTGACAGGACATGATTTGGAAAGGCACACACCTGTCTATATAAGGTCCCACAGTTGACAGTTCATGGCAGAGCACAAACCAAGCATGAAGTCAAAGGAATTGTCTGTAGACCTCCGAGACAGGATTGTCTCGAGGAACAAATCTGGAGAAGGTTACAGAAAAATTTCTGCTGCTTTGAAGGTCCCAATGAGCACGGTGGCCTCCATCATCCGTAAGTGGAAGAAGTTTGAAACCACCAGGACTCTTCCTAGAGCTGGCCGGCCATCTAAACTGAGCGATCGGGGGAGAAGGGCCTTAGTCAGGGAGGTGACCAAGAACTCGATGGTCACTCTGTCAGAGCTCCAGAGGTCCTCTGTGGAGAGAGGACAACCTTCCAGAAGGACAACCATCTCTGCAGCAATCCACCAATCAGGCCTGTATGGTAGAGTGGCCAGACGGAAGCCACTCCTTAGTAAAAGGCACATGGCAGCCCGCCTGGAGTTTGCCAAAAGGCACCTGAAGGACTCAGAACAGGAGAAAGAAAATTCTCTGGTCTGATGAGACAAAGATTGAACTCTTTGGTGTGAATGCCTGGCGTCATGTTTGGAGAAAACCAGGCACCGCTCATCACCAGGCCAATACCATCCCTACAGTGAAGCATGGTGGTGGCAGCATCATGCTGTGGGGATGTTTTTCAGCGGCAGGGACTGGGAGACTAGTCAGGATAAAGGGAAAGATGACTGCAGCAATGTACAGAGACATCCTGGATGAAAACCTGCTCCAGAGCACTGTGGACCTCAGACTGGGGCGACGGTTCATCTTTCAGCAGGACAACGACCCTAAGCACACAGCCAAGATGTCAAAGGAGTGGCTTCAGGACAAGTCTGTGAATGTCCTTGAGTGGCCCAGCCAGAGCCCAGACTTGAATCCGATTGAACATCTCTGGAGAGATCTTAAAATGGCTGTGTACCGACGCTTCCCATCCAACCTGATGGAGCTTGAGAGGTGCTGCAAAGAGGAATGGGTGAAACTGGCCAAGGATAGGTGTGCCAAGTTTGTGGCATCATATTCAAAAAGACTTGAGGCTGTAGTTGCTGCCAAAGGTGCATCAACAAAGTATTGAGCAAAGGCTGTGAATACTTATGTACATGTGATTTCTCAGTTTTTTTATTTTTAATAAAATTTGCAAAAACCTCAAGTAAACTTTTTTCACGTTGTCATTATGGGGTGTTGTGTGTAGAATTCTGAGGAAAAAAATGAATTTAATCTATTTTGGAATAAGGCTGTAACATAACAAAAGGTGGAAAAAGTGATGCACTGTGAATACTTTCCGGATGCACTGTAAGTAGTAGGGTCTTGTATCGCCTTGTATCGCAATTATTGAGGTTCTCCTCTCCTGCTAAATGAATCTTAAGATGGAGAGGTCAGTTAATCTTTTACATTGAAGATGACCCACTTAAAATTTTTCCAATGCTGTCTCTGTCCTACTGTCTATATAAACACAGGGAACTCCAGTACTGAAGAAGGGGCCTCAGTTGCCTCGAAAGCTTGCATACTGTAATCTGTTCAGTCAGCCTATAAAAGGTGTCATTTTGCTTGACTTCTCATTGCATCCAAAAATAATCTAAGGAAATGCTGTTCCACCACTGAGTTTAAATAGCTTGTGAAATGTTTGGAAGTATTTGAGTTTCTGTCCAGCTAACATCTAAGCAGAGGCGGCCTTAAGGGTGTGCGGGGCCTAAGGCTGACCAACCCCATGCGGGGCTGGTTACGTCAAACGCTGTTACCGGCATGTGTGGACTGTATAAACTTGTGTGGGAATTTAATAAAAATAATGTTACCATGCACCCGATTTTCTCATTACAGTACTCCGCTAAATCTTTGCAAGATAACACGCGGACTTTATCAAAATATAACTGGAGAATATAATTTGAGAAATCCGCTCGAATGGGACACACGAACCTCAAAACCTTGGCGACTTTTTTTTTTTTTTTTTTTAACAATTTGTTTTCCTTTTTTTCCCCCTTAGACAATGGCAAGGAACTGAAGACTAGAAGCTCAGGTGAAGAAATAAAAATAAAGTGCAGAAAATGTGAAAATGTTCTCACTTGAAAATAAGACATGAATAAACGCTAAAATAAATTAACATCATTAAAGTTAAATCATTTGCTTCAGAAAATGCTTAACGACAGGGTTCCTTTTCTATCAGTTGACTTCTTTATTATTTTTATTACTCTGAGTTATTTTTGTAGCGTATGATATAATAATTTCCATCGAACATAGAATTACTGATCATTCTGAATTTTTAAATAAAACAGAAAAATTCTAGAAAGTTCATTCAGTTCATCTGGGCATAGTTCTTTTCCAGAGAGATACGTTACACTCATCCAGGTGACTTCCTCAGTCTCAGTTGACTGCAGGTTTCTCCAACCTTATAAAAAAGGTCCAACCTTTGGTGATCCCTTATGTGTCAGGAGTATTGGAACAGCTGAGATGCATTTTTTCAAAACACCAGGTCTCGGTGGCTTTCAAACCTCTAAACATGCTATGGCAAAAATTGGTCCACCCCAAGGATCGGGTGCCCCGGCAGCGACAGAGTAATATAATTTACACAGTTAAGTGGCAAGAGGATTACCGTAAATTATACATCGGGGAAACCAAACAACCACTGGCGAAGCAGATGGCACAACACAGAAGAGCTACCTCGTCAGGCCAGGACTCCGCAGTCTATTTACACCTACAGGACAGTGGTCACTCTTTCAATTATGAAGATGTGCACATCCCGGACAGGGAGGAATGCTGGTTTGAGCGAGGAGTCAAGGATGCCATTTACTTGAAAAAGGAACGACCATCACTGAACCGAGGAGGGGGGCCTAAGGGTACATCTTTCACCATCTTACAATGCTGCGATTGCAGCCATTCCCCAACTCTCTGTCAATGGTACTCATGGCCATTGATCAATGGACAATTTGCATATCATTGATCACACGGCCCATTGTTAGTCAATGGTGCTAGCTTTGGTCATTATGCAAAGGTACTGTTTATAAGGTTGGAGAAACCTGCAGTCAATCGAGACTGAGGAAGGCACTTGGATGAGTGATGTAACGTATCTCCCTGGAAAAGAACTATGTCCAGATGAACTGAATCAACTTTCTAGAATTTCCTTACCTGGATTATTGAGCATACATCGAGACAAAACAGAAAAATGTAATGCATTCTTATATACAGTATATACTGTATAGTATACTAGCTGTTCTACCTATTGTAGAAACAAGACAAAAAATATCATACAGAGGGAAACCCCAAATAGCTGAGGAAAAAAGACAAACGATGTAACAAAAGGAAACGTCTTTCCACACACGAGTCAAAAATCAGACTTTCAAGGTGGTGGTGGAACCCCTTAAGAGGAAGCCAGGTGTTCTGTCAACAAAATGACAGCTAAAAACTTTTGAGCTAAAACCATGAGATGCACGTAAAAAACCAAACAAAGCAAAAAAAAAAAATAGTGATATTAAATTGCAGCCTAATACAAGAGACAGTAATTGTGGTTGAGAGAACAAGAGTGCCAAAACTGAAAGTACATGTGAGAAAAGAGAACGTTAAACTTGGAATATTTCAGGAATTGGGTATCCGCGGATTGGATAAGGAGTTGTACTTATACCCTTTTATTCTGTAGTATTGATTATGCATGAGACTTGACCTCAGAGGCCAACCCTCTAGCAATGCTGGAAATGGAATGAACAATGGAAATAAACATCAGCGGCCTTTGAGGACTCAAAATCATCAATAGACTGTAGTTACAGACCTGCAAAGTTCCACTCCATTGAGGAGGTTGTTGCTTTATATTATATGTCAGTGGTAACACCTGGTTACACTATGGTTAAGATTAGGGTTGTAGGGGTTATTGGACTAAGATCAAGAACACCAAGTGACAAAAAGCTGCAATCCAATTGGCTGTCTGTGAAGGTGCGGGTTTTCCACATGCTTCTGGGTCCTTCTCCGAGCCTCTTGAACCCACCACCACTGATAACGTATCTGGAAGGATGAGCCAGACAAATGGCAAACTGATCACCAATTCTCCAATTTCCCGTTTAGGTAGAAGGCTGAAATTTGGCAGGCTCATTCCTTACAGCTTACTTACAAACGTTAAGCAGGTTTCATTTCGAAATTCTATTTGTAACGGTCATAACAGTCGACAACGTCCGCCATGTTAAACTTATTTATGGCCCCATCTTCATGAAATTTGGTAGGCGGCTTCCCTGCGCTAACCGAAACCAATGTACGCACTTATGACGCTACTGTCGGCCGCCATATTGAACTTTCCAACAGTCTTTGTTACTTATGGGCCCATCTTCAAGAAATTTGGTACGCGGGTTCCCAACGCTAACTGAATCCTACTTACGTACATACAGTATATATACGTCCATAGCCCGCAGCTAGGTCGCCATGTGAGGCGGCGTTGGGTCCCCCATCCCCACGCCTCCCATGTAGTTGGCTGCCTGCCTATATAAGACTGTCCGTCACTCCGGTCTCTTCATTCCCTTCCTTGCTTTGCCACGGTAGTCACGTCTCCCTGCTGATAACTGCAGCCTTTTTATTTAATCCACGGCTTCTCCGCTGTTTTATTGTTCATTTATTATGATTATAGTTATTGTGTAGGTATTGTAGACTTAGTTTACATTGTTCAGGTACCCATTTCCTTTATCGTTCCAACCATACCCCCATTAACATGTCTATCGAGGTGATCACCATCGATCAAAGAACTGTCACTTACCAAGTGGTTTCCATGCCCGGAGATGGCGACTGCCTTTTCCATCCTCTGTGTTACATATTGCACGGCCATATCAGGCTCACTCTTGATATCCAGAGGAACATTGTGTCTTATGTATTGAATGATTGGGACAGGTTCAAGGTGTGGACTGATGACGGTACAGGAGATAATTATACTACACAGGAGCACTACAAGAGTGAAATCGTATCCCCGTTATACCCTCTGATCTCCCATTTCAATTCAAACGCCTCCAATTTCCGGTAACGCTCTGCTTCACAATGACACTTAATTAGTCTCAGGGACAGACCCTACAAAAGGTTGGCATTGATTTGAGGCAAGATTGCTTTTCACATGGCCAACTATACATTGCATGCTCACGAGTAAGCTCAGCGCACAGCTTGGTCATATTACAACTGGAGGGCCGAACTGACAACATGGTATACAAAGAGATCCTTAAATAATTATTGGTATATTTTCCCCCTCAGTTTAAAAAGGTTTACTTTTCTTCTTAATAAAAATTTTAAAGCAATACTTCGCCGCTATGAAGCGTGGGTATTTTGCTAGTAAGTAAATAATCCATAAAACCAAGAGCATTCGTGGAGTTTAAAAAAATCAAATAATCCATTAAAATGAGGTCAAAATCTCAGACAGGAATCTGTTCTTTATAATCAAGTCCCTGGTGCTTCCCCTTTAAAATGAACATCTAGAGAGCCCAGGATCTCCTTACTACACAGTAGTACTGCTACCGCTGCACCTCCTAAGAGCCTTTCGATATGCTGGTAAAATTACTTGTGAATAGTCACGCGTCTTATACCGAAGTATGTAATATCAAAAGAAATATGTCCCACTTAAGACACTTCTGACCGTTCCAGAGTGAAGTTATTTTAGTAGGTCTCACTGCAGAGATGAATAGCCACTTTATTGATGCTTTCGGAGTGTTATTAAAAGCAAAAGCAGCCTTGGTTTAAGGTCTTGTTACATAACAGTAAATGAGAAATAGACACTTTTACAGTATGTAAGCTAAAATGTTCCAGAATAATATGTTGAGCACTTCACAGATGCAGCATAAACCTCATATTAAATATTAAAATGCAATTTTGTCAGCAAAGCAGCACAGAGAGTTCAAGTTGTGGTCTCCTGGGAAGTGGAGAGTAGTAATCTGGTGAGATAAATTGTCCTTCATCCTGAATCGTATTGATGGGCACACATTATAGGATTTAGGTGAAGAATTTTGTTTCTTGGTGCAAAGAGAATTGTCTGTAACTTAACATCAGCAAAAACAAGGAACTTGTTTTTGACATACACTGTACCAAGGAGACATTACGTCCGGTCATTGTTCAGGGAGTGGATGTGGAGGTGCTGCTCTGCAACAGGCTCTTGGGGGTCAACATTAATGACAGGTTGGACTGGTCTTGTAACACAGCAGAACTACATATTAACTCTTTGAGGGCTGAATATTTTTTCGCCAGCTGGCAGGAATGTACAGCAGAGCAGCCTTTTCTTCCCATCCAAGCCATCTTCATGGAGGTGCCGCCCGGCTCTGGCGAGACAGCGAAGCGAATGTGCAAAGCAAAATGCTCCGTGGACAGCGTTATTGCATATTATTGCTGAATGGGACTCTGACTTATTGGACTCTGATTTTGATGCAAGTGATCTGGAGATCGAAAACGAAAGTGATGTACCAGCATCGTCTTGTAACGGCCAACCCCTTACCCAGCCGGCAGCTACGCTACCAAGACCTGTGGCCTGGATACCTCTAACAAATAATATTTTCCCCTCAATCAACGGTTTAAACAGAAGCACGCAAAAGCAGGTATGTCAAATAAGTGAAATATATTAAATGGAACACAACAACAAAACACTACTGCACATTCCCCACATAGAAAATAATTTATATATCCCTCCACCAAAGCAGCAACGTGAAAACCACCATATATACACAATAACAAACCCTCCCTTGCCCTTGTAACGTATAACACACACAACACAAAAAACAGCGAATGAATACGGAAAAGACAATGATCGTGAACTTGAGTCCGGGTATATTACTGTCCTGAATATGGATGACTGGTCAACAGATAAGTGATGTGTTTGAATCTCCCAGAAATATGGAAATATGTTAGTCCTCGGCGTGTGGTGGATAATGAAGTCCAAACCTCCAGGGTCTTTGGCGATGATTGAACTGAAGTAAATCCAGCGGAAAGAAAAACAAACTGGATACAATAGCACAATGTGAAAAATAGCAGGTAATGGTGGTTCATTGTCATGAAATGAAATCTCCGTCTTTCTCCTTCCTCCCCCTCCTTTTCCCTCCTGATTGTTTAAATAGTAAAGAGCTGGATGTAATTGATTGTGAACAGGTGCTATCCATCTCGGGGCTGCGGTCCCTCTCCATCATCCATCCCCTATTATTTATGGGGACAACATTCACTGACGCACACATTATAAACAGCAAACGGGACGATGGAAACAAAACGCACTCAGCACAAACATTGAAAACACTTACTGTGTAGCCCCGCTACAATCTGACTGGTCCCCAGCTGATCATAGTGCTGAATGCGTTGGTGTAGTGGCGGGCAGCTGCGTGCAGACACTCCTACATGGCGTTGTATGTCGACATCCATCTCGAAAGAGTTAAAGGGAAAAGCAGACTGTTTTTCCTTTAATGTGAGTAATACTGTATAATATATAATATAATGTGCTGGCTTGGTAACATCACTTCAAGAGAGGCCCTCTGAATCAACAAGCTAATTTAAAGGGCAGGCACAGTTTATTCTGTTGTTAATGCTCAAATAGATTAGAAGGTAACAGGTATAACGTGAAAACTGAAAAAGAACAGAAGACTGAAAACAAATGTGGCCAGTTGAATAGAGAAAATCATATCTGAAAGATGATGACTTAGTAAATCTTAGTGCTGGAAGAGACACACATAATTGAAAAAGACACACAATAGAGTGATGTCATTTGGTCTGGTTTAAATTTGCATGAAAGAAAGAAAAAAACTGTCAGCATTTCTGTTATGTCCAGAGCAGGATAAAATAATTAGCAAGCCAGGGATAACTCAGAACGTTAACTTCTTTATTTTACGACAGGCACGAACGATCACCAATCAAGAAGACTTTCTTTTTCATTCCTAAACTCCTTTGCTATCCTTTCAACAGGTAACACATTTTATAAGAACTCCCCCTAGCGTTCTGGCAGAAACTACAACTGAACACAACATTTTCATTGTATAGACTTTCAAAATACCCAAATTGCTATACTGTACTACTCATCTTACACATCATATTTTCTTGTTATAAATTAACAACAAAAAGCATCTGATCATGAAGCTTAATTTTTTTTCCCAAAAGTGACATTTTGAAGCCAGTATAGATCATTTTCAGATGAGACATCAAATAGGCATTTGTACTCTTGCAGAGGTCCCCTAACACATTCTTCATTTCTTGGGTACACACAGGCTGTGGAGGAACCTTCTTCAAAGTTATTTAGTACTTGCTACTGCCTCAACTTTCTGGTTTTCTCTCCCACTGGCATTTGCTCATCGTTGTTTTCCCTATTTGTCAAATGTCTGCTCACACTTGCTGGCAGTAATTTCAGACTTACTTGAAAATGTCTAAGCATTGTGATGGATGACTGGAGATTGTGCCCTACCGGGAGACCTGGAGGAGCAGGGGACCAGGAGAAGGGCAATTTACACCCGGGGACATGAGAGGGCAGCCCCCCTGGGTTGCATCGGGACTACGGGCTTGGGGCTTAGAAGCTCCAACCTGTTGTGGTCCGTGGTCACCACCAGTGGGTACCTGGACAGCTCCGGAAACAAGACCTGCAGCACTTCTGCCACACCCGGAAATGCTGTTGGAGGTTAATCGGGGTTTGAGCATTATTGGGGTTTGTGCACTGTGAGTGCTGTGCTGTGTTTTGGACATCTGGCTGTCTCAGCATCTGTTTGTGTCCGGGCTTCTTTTACAGCATTATGTTTGCGATAGAACGCCTATCTGAACTGTTCATATTTAATGAGTCTTGGCGATAGGCAAGAGCACCAATTTGGCTGTAATTTGTTGCAGATCTCAAAAATGTGTCTGCTATAGGAAAATAAAGGCAAAGATTACATAGTATGCACCTGCCCTTGCCGAAGACGTACTGTCTACCTGCCCCATTAAGAACCGTGCATATCCTTTTCTTTTAAAGTCTACTTTCCCTTTGAGATAAATCAGGAAAAGAACATCTAGCCAGGAAACCTTTGTCCACAAACAACACCTCAACACCTCGCTGCAAGTGCTGGTCCTGACATCCCTCTTCTAAACAGAGAATGTCTGAGTTATCATGCAAACCATTATGGTTCAGCTGCTCCTGTTAGAGGTTGCCACAGAGGTTCATTTCCTTCCATATCTTACTGTCCTCTGTATCTTGTTCTGTTACACCCATCACCTGCATGTCCTCTCTCACCACATCCATAAACCTTCTCTTAGGCCTTCCTCTTTTTCTCTTGCCTGGCAATATTCATCAAAAGAATAAGGCTGATGGTGCAAGTAGTTGAAAGATGGTTTCTACTTCGGGTTGCTGGGCTCATTTTCCATGACAGATTGAGAAGCTCTTTGATTCTGGATGACCACAAAGTAGAGACGCTGCAGCCCTTTATTGAGATAAACCTGTTAAGGGAATGTAGGGAGAATGCTCAAATGGAAGGAGAACCAGGGCACACTGAAGTGATTAGATGTCATTGTTGGTCACTTGGTATTCCCCAAGTCTTAACAACACAGCTCTCACCATGACAAGTGAGTAGAACATCAGTGAATGAGCATCACAAATGTCTCAAGTGGTATGCTGAAGCTCCAAAAACACAATTAAATAAATTATGAAAAAAACGAAGCAATGTGATTATTATCTTTGTGAATCAATTTTTATTCAGTTTAAATTAAGAAACATGAACATGTACATCACAACGAGATCTACTATGAAGTCTGACTGTGTAAGCACACTCGAGTGTCTTGATCTACTTTTAAACTGACAAGTTTCAGGGAACTATACTGGTACTGTAGTATATATTGCATAACTTATTTTGTCCCTGTTGCTTAATGAAAAACTGGAATGAAAAAAAGTAGAGTTCATGTAACATGTTTAACATAACTTAAAATATGCTGTATTTCACCATAATGTACTGGTTATATTTTGTTGAAGTTTAAATAAAGCATCTTGCACGGCTATACATAAACCTCATTTTGCTGAAGTTTCTGTTTCTCAGAAATGTACCAACAACCCACACTGCTCTCTTAAGTTGTCTTTTTTAACGCTATGTTTCATGCCCAATATTGAAATTTAACTGGAGATCATGTTTGCTTGTCATTTTGTTTAATTGATTTTGGCATATGAGCAGCAAGTTTTATTTAAGGAGAATATGAACATCAAAATGCCAAACAACATCATAACCACACACCTGGCAAATGTAACTACATAGAACAAAACCGATGATGCAAGATAACATTTATACCAAAAAGTAAACATTGAAAAACGTCGGCAGCAACCATTGTACACTTTTAACGGTACCAATTCGTATGTGAGTACATTTTACGAATTAAATCTGCTGAAGAGCTTCAAATGAATACAACACACATAGTGCAGAAAAGATAAGGTCATTGTTCAGGAGGAATTCATTATTTTCTTTTCTGATTTTCAGAGGAAAGGATTACATATGGGACCACCAAAGCGCCAACAAAGCACAGATAAATTCATTGCTGCTTAAACAAAGAAGAACAGATTTATTTATTGGCTTCAGAAGAAATTATGCCTTATTCTTGCTTCATGCTCCAGGTTTCACATTATAAGTTTGCTTAAAAGTCATCCACTTCAGCCGTTTGGTAAAGGAATCACCAGGGTGCGCAGAACCACAAGTTGACTGTATCCTGCCACGGACGTCTTGCTTGGCTGGTTTAAGCTTGCTGTCAAAGTTAGATGCCGTCTTCTATTCTATTTTCTGAGTGAAGTTTTCAGGAAATAATCCTTTATATGTCATATCACCAAACTGCCACCAGTCTTTTTCTTTAATTCCCTGAAGCCAGCCAGCATCCTTAAAAGAATCAAACAGAAAGAAAGGCTTATTAGCAAAGATAGCAGAAACAGCACACAGTATTTTATTATTGGGATCAGACGAAATGTAATTCTCTTTATAATAGGGATGAGTTCAAAGTGTTGCTATATCGATAAATCAGTCAAACATGGCTTCTTTGAATTCTAAACATTAAATTGAAAAAAAAAAACAGTAGGTTGTCGTTTGAAATGCATTTACTTTGAGCAGTTACACACCCTCTCCAGATGCAAAATGTTGATAGTTTTCCTCACCCAATCAGCAATACAATTTTTTACAGGAAAAGTGAGTATAGCAATCTTACCTCAAAATGTATTTATCTGTTTACATTACTTGAAAAATCTCAGAACACAATTTACAACACTATCTCCTGTCACGCATGTGCGTCTGAGGATCACCATCCAAGCTATTGTCAAGAATGTGATACCACCCTGGGCCAACAGGGGGTGCTGCTTTTTTATGTCTTGTCATTTTCTTCCTCCACAGTCTTAAGAAACCTCCACCTGAGGGCAACTGACCCTTCACCTTCTGATCCAGAGCTTCAAAAGGATGACCACCCGGAAGGAGGTGTCTTTTATCATGGAGACAACCTGACAGAAGGAGCTCCAGCTCAGAAGACCCATCGGCAGAGCTGAATGCATAGACGCCACTCGATTAAGTAGCAGTTATTTTTGTTATTTTTCCCATGCCATCAAGTATCATTTTCTTCATTGGGATATTGTCAGTAAACATGGAGGGCCATCATGTTGGCACCCCAAAATATTCCTGTTTTGTTGACCCCTTTAAAAAATCAGCGTAATGAAACCTTTAATAGTTATGATACTGCAAACCCCTTCTAATTTGGGCTGTCTGTTTGCTTCTAATATCCAGATTTATTTAAATTATTCAAAATTATTAGAAATGAGTACATTAGAGGGACAGCTCAGGTTGGACGGTTTGGAGCCAAAGTCAGAGAGTCGTTGGTTTGGACATGTGCAGAGGAGAGATGCTGGGTATATTGGCAAAATGATGCTAAGGATAGAGCTACCAGGCAAGAGGAAAAGAGGAAGGCCTAAGAGAAGGTTTATGGATGTGGTGAGAGAAGATATGCAGGTGATGGGTGTAACAGAGCAAGATGCAGAGGACAGAAAGGTACAGTATGGAAGAAGATGATCCACTGTGGCAACCCCTAATGGGAGCAGCCGAAAAGAAGAAGAAGAATTTAAAATTTAAATTTTGCATAAACAAAATGCAATTTTTTGATTAGTGAATAATTCTTACAGTAAGGAAAACAAGACTTAATGTCATGATACAAATACATTTCACTTGCTTAGATTTCATTTTTTGTAGTATAGTGTTGCCACTATGGGGCACCACTTATTCCCCCAAACTACAAGCAACTACAGAAGGTGAGGCCTGGGTTCAACCACAGGTTATTTTTATTTTCAAACAGTACATCTATCTATCTATCTATCTATCTATCTATCTATCTATCTATCTATCTATCTATCTATCTATCTATCTATCTATCTATCTATCTATCTATCTATCTATCTATCTATCTATCTATCTATCTATCTATCTATCTATCTATCTATCGCTAACATCCTCCTTTTGCTCAGTAGTACATCATTCCTTCCAATCCTCTTCTTATCTTTTCTCCTCCACTCTTGTCAGGGGAGTGTGGTCCAGCTCCTCTCTTGACTTTGACTCCCTGGGCCATGAGGAGGGCTTTCTATTAACATCCCAACCCAGGACTACTTCTGTTGCTCAATCAGTCACCTCTGGTAAGGACTTCTGGGCTGGGCAGAACCAATACCAGTTCTTGTGGAGTCAGCATCTGACATCTCCCATAGGTGGCCACCACAGAACCCAACAGGGCAGCCCCATAAAACCCCAACTACTATGCTGCCATGGCATAAAAGATCCTTTTTTGTTGATCAATTTCAAAAAAGCCAAATTAAGTCCACTGTGATTCAGTGCTGTATGACAATAAAATGTGCAAACTTGTAAGGGGTGAATACTCTTTATAGACACTGTATGTCAACAAATATTTCAAATAATGGATTTAGAGGAATGTTCACAATTCTAATTCTACAGCTACAGGTTCCAGTGCTTTTTTTTAACCAGGCTCTTAGTGGAATGTCAGATGTAACACTATGCTATATAAAAAACATTTTTTACTAGCTCAAAAAAGTTGGTAAAGTGTAGCCCTGTTGGGGTACTTGGTTACCACCAGAGTGTGCTGTTGTAGGAGAACAATACTGGTTCCCACATGGCCCAGAGGTTCTCCCAACAGGCAATGCGATGACATGGGAAGCAGTCCTGAGCCAGAGTTGGGAGGCAGCAGATGACACTCTTGGAGGAAGGAAGGAGGAAGAAATTGACTGTATTATAAATGTGTGACTGATCTTTGTACATGTTGTTAATTCTGAAGATGTGGTGGTTAAATAAATACGTTTTATTAGAACCAGAATTCTTTTGGGCATTATTGTGTCTGCCATTTGGGGCTCAATGGTGCCACGTTTTGGTTACTATATATTATATATAAATACAATACCAGTCAAATGCTTTAGAAAACCTGTGTTCTTCCAGTTTATTTTCAAATTTAATCAGTTAAAATGCAATGAATCACCTAAAATGGTGAAAAGATAAATAGTAAACTACCACAGGTTTAAATGTAAACTTTAGGTTAGCAAAAGCTGAAAAAAAAGAAATTTCAACATTTTTCAAATAGGCGTTCTTCAGGGAACAACTAATAGGATAGAGCCTACAGATGTCCTGCAGCAAGTAAAGTAAATTAAGCCTTGCAAGTTGAAGCAAACAATTCACATAGGTGTCCCAACTTCTGTTTATTACTTAAAAACCCTCTGTCTGTTTTTAAAGCAGAGTTGTTATAGACTATGTTACTACACCCTCTGAAGTACTACTTAGATAATATTACACAACAGCTTCAAGCAGAGCTTAACAGTGGTCGAAAAAGCAAGTCTCAGTTTCTACTGTGAAGAGGAGACTTTGTGCTGCAGGGTTGGCAGGGTGAGCGGCAGTGAGAAAAGCCATTCCTTAAAGAACAAAATAGGGCCTTAAAATACCAGTTAAGGACTACTGAAGACTGGAAGAAAATCTTACGGACTGATGAATCGAAATTTGAAATCTTCAGTTCATCACGCATCGAGTTAGTGAAAGGATGGTCCCTCACTGTGTGACACCAACTGTCAAACATGGAGGAGGAAGTGTGATGGTCTGGGGTTCTTTTGCTAAAGGAAGAGTTGGTGACTCGCACAGAGTGACTGGCATTCTGAATCAAAAGGGTTTCCACAGTGTGTCTGTTATATCTGCAAAAGCTGATAATTTTGTACACTTAATGATTCCTTGACTTTTTTGTCATTATTTATTTGTTCTCTGCCACATATGTTGGATATTTGTTATTTTGCACAGCATAAAACTCACACCATTGTAAAAGAGAGTGTTTTTCCATTTTCCATTTCTTAAGTGTAAAAGAATGACTATCTAAAAAAAGTCTGCACATATTCCTGTGCAAAACTGGTTAATATGGTGCTGCCATGATAATTCTATTATATACTTGTCATTGTAAGCAAAGGTTTAATAACTATGGACGGCTAGTTTCATTACCTGATCTTCAGCTCTTTCACAGGGAATAACTAAGACAATGTCGTCCTTCTTTAGCTCAAGTTCATCTGAATTTGCAGCCTGAAAATCATGCAGCAGAATAACCTAAAATAAGAGAAAGATTAGGCAATATTTAATGTTTTTTCATCTGATTTTGTCATTATTGTAAAACTGTGTTTTACTGCATATAAGGATTTTTACAATATATATTGGATCTTTTGAAGGACCTTGTAATTTATGACCCAGCAGGAAGGACAATTATAAATGATGAACAGAAGGGATGGATGAATATCCCAACAAAAATGCATTATGTTCTTTTTTTCCAGCCAGGAAGCCATCAGAGATGGGCACCATGGGTGGATGAGCATCCCAACCAGGATTGCTGATGCTCTTTTTCCTTGATGGAAGGCCAAAATAGAGAAAGGAAGACAGTGGCCATCTGCCTCCCAGAACCTAATGTTTCTCTATTATGCTGGGTGGTAGCATTTCTCTCAGCAAGGATCTAACAGTACACCTGCTGGGCAGTATGGGATTGGTAGTCCCTATGAGCAGCTTTGAGGTAAAGTGAGGTCCATGGCTGATTGGCATCTTTTAAATAAATAATCACCAGACTTGCTTCTTCAGGTTGGGGCATGGTAGCGGGGTAAGAGCAGTTCCTTTTGCGTGATGCGGGGTCGGAAGGCCCTGCACTTGGTGCACAGGTGCAGGATCGCCCATGACCCTAATTGGTGCAAGGAGCTGCTGATTGCTGCAGTTGTACCATGTCCCAGAGTGCAAGGGGGAGAGAACAAAAAACAGACAGAATGTAGAGGAAAGAGAAGAAGAGCCATGAGAACAGCAGTAGGTGGAGAGGCAGGTCAAGCCAGCCGGCCAGCCAGCCAGCCAGAGTGTGGAAAGGCAGCGCAGTTGTTTGTCCCATGTAGGAGCAAAGGTTTGGTACTCTAGATGTGGATCGTGCCTGCTGACTATTCTTTGAGGAGTGGCTGTGGTCGAGGTGGCATCCTCCTCAGGGATCAGAGGGACAACTGCGAGAGCATGAAGGAAGACGGGAGGACAACCGACCCTGAGCGGTCTGGCTGTTACTGCTCGAGGTGGCTAAGACGGGGGTCAGAAGGAGAGGAGTGTGGCTGCTAGTGTCTCTGCCAGCTGAGTGCGCTATGGGTGAGCTGGGGAGACAAAGAAGGAATTGTGTTGGGCTCATCCAAGTCGGGAATAAACAATGACTCGCTGGGTGTGACACTGATTTTAGTTTTCTTTTAAGGTTTATTTATCTCACGGATTCCCACTACACTATTTTAATGGATTATTTATTTATTGGACATTGTTTGGAAGCACTGCATTTTTGAACACTTATTTTGTTCTTTTTTTTAATAAAAGCACTGAGCACTTTGCACCTTCCCCTTGCTTTGTGTGGTGTCCTCATTTGCCAGCTCAACCTTCTGAAACATTCTCGCCGATGGCAGGTTGAAGAGGCTCCCGGTGGGAGCTCTGCGGGGGTCTGTGTGGAGGTGAGGGAGGAAGCCCTGTCCTAGTGAGGTTCTGCCTAGGGAATGCCTTTTTTCAGTCCCGCATTCCTGGGAATGAAACTGCTGTAATTCCTGGGAAAACGGGAACGGCCAAGCTTGCATATATAGCGTGTAAAAGTGTAAAAATCAATCAAGAAATAATAGTTATAGTTGAAAATAATTAAGGTGGCTCCATTGCTGCAGCTTGCACTTCATCAGACAACAGCTTTGAACAGAAACTTGAAATTGCAATGCGTCGGTCTGTTGCATCCGCATTGTCTGTGCCAAGAAACTTGCCATCACAGAATGATGACAAGAAACTGGATGCATCAGTAAAAGTGAGACGGCAGTGTTTTAGAGCAATGGCAAGCGCGGGCGTTGTTTAGAACAAGTGTATCAGTATCTGATAACTGTGCCTCCTACTTCAGTGGAGGCAGAGCGTGCTTTCTCAGCGGCTGGCATACTCTGCACGAAGGTGCGCTCTCGCCTGGACGACCGTGTGCTGGACACGTTGTGCTTTCTATGCTCTTATTACCACAACTAAAGATACATGTACTTATATGACAGCATGAACTGCTTCTGGATAAAGTTAGTCTTTAATTTGTGTCAACATATTGCAGTAGTTTTATTAAAAATAAGTGTCGGTCGTTCTAAAACCGTTCACATGTGAGATGCCCATGCACTGTGTCATCCCTGGGAGCCCGGGATTCCCTGGAATGAAATGCGGGATTCCCAAATTCCCGGGAATGGATAAACCCGTCCGGGAATGGATTCCCTAGTTCTGCTTGACCTGGAAGTGCTTCACGGAAACCATATTGTCACACTGGATGTACTCCCGGGATCAGCTTCAAAAAGGATCCCTCTGGTCATTAGAATGAGTTGGAGTTAGTGGAGGAGGATGACAAAGCTTACTAGTTAAAGAAGGAAAGGACAATAATTTGTAAAAGAAAAAAATGGTTAAGGTATGAAAGAAAATAAAAACATGCCTTTGAACCTGGGTGTGTGATTGTGTCTGAAGGTTGACTGTCTGAGATACACCCTAGCAGTAACAACCTGTACTTCTTACCTTTCAAATGCTCATATGAAAGTGATACTGCTCACCATGTGCACAATTCATTTGCTTAATCTGTGATAGATAAATGAAATGATGCTCTGTTTAAAGGTGTAAAGCAAAACAATGAGTTTTCAATGCAGTGAAAGCTGGACTTGTAAGCTGAAGTAGATGAACCCGCCATAAAGGCAAAACAAAAACTCTCTATGTGCTTTGAATTCAGAAAGATGACTTGAAAATGGTAAAGGCAAGGCTCTGCCTCAGCATGTAATAAAGATAAGTTTTTTTCTCTTTTTATATGACATGGCTTGCTCTTGAAAGCAACTATCACCATGGAGACTTAAATTTAAATTTCATAATACAGTCCTTTGAAAGCTTCATAATTAATTGTTTTCAAACAATATGTAGCTACTAGAGGCGGGGGAAAAATCGAGAGTATTCTAAGATTCTTCATCTCAATATACCATCAATACAATGAAGATCAATGCTGAATTTTTTTTTCCTTATTATCATCTGTGGGAATGATAGCAGAAATATATTTTAATAATATTTGCAGAGCAAAATGCGTGGTTTGTACATTCCCAAATAAAGCAAATGGCTAACTTAGCACTGCTGCAGAGACAACATTGCAAAATGCTCTGTCCATGCTTACTCTGAACATTCTGTTTCAATTGGGTTTTCATGGTTTACAGGGAAGACAGACATTGACATGAAAGATGCAATTTGCAAGCGTTGTTATACTGTTATATGCTATTCTATAACTCCTAACTAGTGCCTTTCCTTTTATGTAACTTTTTTATCATCTTAAAAATATTATTATTATATTGTAAATTTTGTCTGTTTTTCTTTCTGTTTATATTTGATACTTTTCCTGTGAGTATCATTTTGTGTATTTTTAATTTTTTATTACATTATTATGTTGTGTATTTATTATGTATTCTGTTATCTTTATGTTGAGCGTAGGAGTGTGGGGTCCCCTCATCGAGGCTACTTGACTTGGCTTGTTTGTTTGACCCAACCTTCTTGGATACCCATTTGGTTCTTGTTCTTTATTTTTGATATTCAGTTTGTTTATATTCTCTACTTTGCATTTAGGATGTGATATTGGCTATTGGACTTTGGATTTGTTCAAATGTGAATGCAACATTTTGAATACTCTCATTTTTTTAATTCTCTTTTTGTTAAAATGTGTACTACTTTTATGAAAATTACTATTATTAGTAATAATAATAATAATAACTAGGGGGCTCTGCCCCCTGCTCACTTCACTCGCCAAACCCCATGCAGGCCCTACATGCTAGTCATTTCCCAGATCTGCCGCTTGCGACGAATCGTGCTGTGCTTTTGGATAAAAATGAATATATACTCTGTCTTTGATATCTCCGTCTTTCGATGCTATTATCACTGACAATTCGTCACATGTTGGTTTATTATATATGTGAGTGTGATCTTTTGGATTCCAAAAGAAATCCAAGAAAACTTCTTTGTCCTTGTTTTTCAGATAAATTTTGTGTAAAGCGCAATACTTTTGGGCATATGGATTTGTATCCATTATTGGCTGCAGAATTTCTAATACATCTGATCGTTTAACTCTTTCGACTCTATGTTGCATTGCTTCTTCGTGATTAAAAATATATTTCTTTGAAATTAAACTTGTAGTAGCTTTAATTGTTGCAGGACCACATATTCTCATAGCATATGGTTCTGAATCGTGTAAATGTACGTTTTCAGCATTGAATGATGCAAACACGAACAGATTATTAAATATTAGGGATAACTTTGGTGGTTTTTATGGTCCCCCTTTCCATTTTTTAGTCTTTGTTTATTGTTTTCAGATTTTGTACTTTGACAATTAGTTTTCTTGCATTTTTAAATGCTTTTAACCAATTTCCACTGAATAATTCATTAGCTAAAATACTCAAGGTGGTGTGTGAGACAGTGAATATGCAATACTGTTCATAATGACTATCCTTTTTGTCATTATGCTCTCTTTTGCTACTAACTCCAGCAGACTGAGGGTGCAACCCATAACTAGCCCTGCCTTTTTAATCAGTTTGCTAATTTGGTGGGCCTCCTGTGAAGTGATGTTATCAACCTAGCATGATATATTATAGAAAATCCTGCTGGGTATAGCAGAGTATTTTGTATATTAGCCTGTGTTTTTTTACAAAATAAAATAATTTCTTTACATTTTCCACAAGTGCTTTTCTTTTTATTGGTGCTTTCATTTTGATTATGGACACCGGAAACAGCTATTTTGTAATTCAAATCATATGTGCAGAAATGTTGTTTCTTAGTAACAGTGCTCATTGACAGTCATTGTTACTTGACATTGCTTTCTTACTTGAAGACATCATCAGTATGGGGACTATTAAGTTCTGTCACAGGCAGCAACCTAGTTTTGACCCAATAATATAAAAAAAAAGACACGACCAGCATTAATCTCTGTTTAGTGTAATTAGACAAATGAAATCAAAGTAATTATTTTTGACTTTTGTTCCTGTTTTGCATATTAAATCTCTGACTTTGGATTTTTTGTGTTCCTGGGTTCTCAGTCTTTGTCCTGTCCCTCCTTGCTTTTACTGTTCATCTTCTGGTTAATTTTTTAACACCACTAAACTGTGTGATTGCCTTTCACAGATTCATTACATAATACTATTGATATTTTTAAAATGATGTGACATAATGTAACATTAACCCAAAATAACTCAATACACTTAAGATGGTTAGGGGCTTCAGCCTACCCTAGCAGCACTGAGCGCAAGACAGGAATCAGTCAGTGTTACGTCTCTATAATGACATAAAGTGCACATAACTTCAAGACATTTTCAGAGGTGTTATAACACTTAAGTAATGTAGATTTCTTTGAGCGGTACTGATACTGAAACTGGTACTTTCTTAGTATGAAACTGTCTAGTAGAATAAAGGGTACGGCCAAAAATTGTAAAGCAATAACTGTTCAATAATTTATTGATAAATTAAAGTATGAAGGGAAGATACTGAATTATCTTTCTATACCAGCAGTAATTTAAATGTCTGTTAAACTATGCTACTGCTGCTACAATTATAAACCTTCATATAACATACACTACAATCCATCCATCCATCCATTTTCCAACCCACTGAATCTGAACACAGGGTCACGGGGGTCTGCTGGAGCCAATCCCAGCCACTACAAATGTAAGGAAAATCCAGCCGATTTCAGATAACAAAATAATCAAAACATGTGGCCTGTCAGGTTGCTGAAGTGGATGCCCTGCAATATTTTTAGAGGTAGGTGGGTGAGGTGTGATTAACTTGTTATAGCACTGCCATTGCAAATTAGCCAAGCAGAGTTAATTGTCCCATAAGCACTTCAAGTGGCCTTGCACTATTATTGATGCTATTACGATAAACAGGAGTAATTACAGCTCTTGGCTGTCTTGAAAGTGTTTGTGAATTCCTTGGACTGTTGCTAAGAATGGCCTGGCCTGGTCTGGTCTATCCGAGATGCCACTGTGGTCCTTACAAGAACAACTAATAGTGTATCACTGAGTTCACAAATTCTTAGTTGTGATTCATTTTTTGTCTAACCTATGTGAGTGCAAATCCCTAATAAATATACACCCACTTTAACTGTATAATACCTTGTACTGGTATCCAGTTGGAAAGCTCTGCTCTGAATTGGGTTCTGGCTTTACTTCCACATCTGGCTGGCCAGAAGAAGCAGACTCTACTTCTGGCTGAAGTTTCTCTTCTGTGAGTTCTGGCTCATTTTGTGTAGATGCTGGTGGTGATCCATTATCACTTCTTTCATGTGTCACTGTCTCTGATTCATTGAAAGCATCTAACTCGTCATCTTCCTCTTCATTATTTGAAGCAGGTTCAATGATTACTTCTGGTATTGTCTGTTTTACCTGTAGTAGGAAAAATGAAAGGAGATTGGAAAATGTAACCACTTTATAGACAAAAAACCCTATACATCGTGTTCCTTCATAGAAAGTAATTTGCTGAACAAATAAAGGTATATTAGCTTCAAATTAATTAGTTAAATTAAGTTACTGTTTCCCCAAGGAGTCAAAATGGTTTATTAAGATATATTCAAACACTCATCATTTTTCTAAGTACACTTCTTTCATCACAGGGAAGCAGCGAAAGAAAATTTTCGGAGCAGTCATTCAACACTCTATGTACACCCCAGGCTAATTTAGAAGTTCCAATTAATATCTTACACATCTGGGAATAAATATCCTGAAGAAAAATTAGACATATGCTGTGAAATTGTACAGTTCAATTCACAAAGTGACAAGGCTAAGAATAAAACCTAGGCCACTGATGCTGTGAGGCACAGGCTAAACACTGAAAAACAGTGCCACCCAGCATGCATCTGGTGACGTATCTGTATGTACTTATTCTATTATAGAGCCAAAGGGTGCCAGTTCAAGGCAGGGATCAACTCTGCATGTGCTGTGTGTGGATCAACTTGGTTTGATGCTGAGCACCCACAAACACACACACATACACAAACACACAATATCATTCACTCGTACATAAACAGATTTAGAATTGTCAGTCACCTTTACTCGAATGTCTTTTGGAAAACTGGAACAAACTGAAGGAATCTACATGTTCAGATTCCATACAGACAGAACAAGGATTCAAACCTGGTCTGTGGGGCAGCAAGGCAGCACTGCTAACCACTGCATCAGTGCCATTGGCAGAAATAATATTAAAGCCATCTTTAAAAAAAGATCAAAACATATTCTGGTAACACTACATACAATAGTTAAATACATGGGTATTTCAATTCCATTAAGTTATAGCAGTTAGGAAATAAATCAATACTGTATGTAAAAATGCATTAAGCAATGTATAATAATGGAAGTAACTGCATACACAGCACAATATACAGCATCTAGTTATTATAAATCTCCAGCTGGCATCACAAATAATGTATGGGTGTGTTTTACTTTACTCTGAATTCATAATCAACTACACTATCAACAATTAAGAAACTCAAATTATACGTACATGTACATGAAATTATACAAACCCATTGATTACCTCCTTTAAAAAAAAGTTTAAGGTACAATCAGATTAATATGAAAAGATTTTTTATAAAAAGTAAATGTATTAAGCATCCATGGTTTACAATATAAATATCCACAAACTGGTCATGTATCCTTAGCCAGACTTAGTACTACTATAATATTGTTTTAAACCTGATGAAATCTTAATTTGGAAATATCTACCTGGTCAACTTCAGAGTCTTCAGTGACATCTTTATTATTTTCTTCTGCTAGATCTTGTACTACGCTCTAGAAGATGTTTTCAGAGAGTTATAAAGAAACCAAGCTAAATGTTGATATTCTAACAATGAAAGGGGGGATGACTACAGTGATGAAAATTTTATTTTCATGTTCTTTGGCAAAAGAACAAATGATGCAAGTAGGCAGAGGGTGTTAGTGAGCTGTACATTTTAAGAACTACAAGCACTAAAAAGAATTATTTGCAGCACCGGCTATTTAGTATTTTCTGGTACTCTAGTGTAATTATTTACAATTCAGCTATACATCTGAATTCATTGATATTGTCTTGTCTTCTTTTTGAATCAATTTTTTAAGATAAGATTTCGGAAATCACCAGTACAAGACTGTTATGGTCTTGCCTGGCCTATTATCAGGACAATTCAATTTCTTATAAAGGCTTAGCAAACCCATGCAGATCCTTAATGTAGCAGATAGACTCCAGATATCCAATAGAAGACAACTGTACAGCTTCATGTGCACCCTTTAGACAGATAGACTGAGTACATTACATACAGTAGTTCAATACCTGCATCTTTATTTATAACACATACTTTTTACTATATTGTTGGGGTGCACGTTTTTTGAATGGAAGATAACAATTGTCAAATTTCATTAACATAAACTGTATGGGAGGGGAAACACCATAGACATGCAGAATGATATGTTGGCCAACAGATAATTTTTTGGCTTTTGTCAGTGTGCACATCAATAAGAATTGATGAAAGTATCAGTGACAAGATATACAATTCTGATTCTCAAAGCTTTTTCTTTATTATACTGTGTGCCTTTAACAATGTAATACATAAGTAAAGTGTGTCTACCGAAAATTAGAAAATTGTTATTAACCTGTAAGAAAGTTAATTCAATTGATATCCTTCACTGATACTTTGGTACACAAATGTTTTCTACAACACAACAGACTGTAGCATCAAAAATATCTTGATGCAGTCTGCTTTTACAACATATACAGTGAAAAGAACCTAAAGCACATGAAACTCCTGCAACCTTCCAATGAGGTAATCAGTACCTGAGCCAGTACATTATATAATCCAACAGTTTGTAAGTGGCATTTCATCAGGTAAACTGCACAGGGTTTAACTTGAAATGCACTTAAGGTTCTTCTCAGATGTAATGCAGGACATTACTAGATACAGCGCCAGATAACTACAGCAAAGCTAATTCCAGCTTTGTGATACAGCCAGCGATAATTACCACAGCCTGAGATGCTGAGGGTTCAGTTTCTGCATCCTCTGCTGAATCCTACATATAAGAAGAGGTTACTGCTGTTATTAAAATTGACAAAAAGTTTCTTCACAAATTATTTCGATAGCTGTGCTAATAGTACACTCCTTCTGACAATTAGTTCATTAAAAAAAGCAAAAAAACACACACCCTGAACGCATCTTTGACAGCCTCACTCCTTAAAATTAGTCATTTCATTTCTCATTTTTATGTGACACTTTTCATGATCATCACGGTCAACAATGAACAATCTCATATTTTCAGGATTCTGTTGTTCTTGTGGCAGGGTAAGAAGTCTGATCACTAAGATGAAGCACTCACAAACATCATTTAACATTTCTTTGTGTTATATTTATTAAAACTTAAAGTAAAACACATTTAGAACTGCTTCATTAAAGTACAGGAAGCATCTTCAGCATCAGTTCACAGACATCAGAAGAGATGATCTGGAGGCAGTCTTAGGTTCTCCATATTTCAAATGCACTGAGAAGTGTACTTCATATAAACATGCATAGCCTTATCATCAGCAAGCAGGTCCTCCAACTTGCAGGGAAAACTCAGGGGTTGGTGGCAGGATTGGCACTCCAGCCACTGTAAAAAACCTCACACTGTTCAGTGTGGTGCTGAGGTGTCACCCGTTGCACAGCTGCTGCAAGCAAGTCATGCTGGCTAATAAATTAGTTTGGTGACAGCATCAACCAAAGTCAACCAAGCGCTGACAGTTGACAAGTTAATGACACCTTGATTCACCAAGAAGAACAAGTGACCACATTTGACAGAAAATACAGGATTCACTTCAGATTCTAGAAAGTACGCCTACAAGATTAGGGACACCGCTTTAGGAGAGTGGTGGGCATATTCAGTATCAATAGTAAGCAGGACGCCATCTACAAATTGTAAAAGCAAGATTCAAACAAATGATTTATGTTAAGTGTCAAATTATTTGAATGTAAGCCATATACAGGTGGGTCTGGGGTTATGGCAGTCTTTACATTACAATCAATTTGCAGATACGAGTGAGCACATAAAACCTTCAGATCTTTCTTTTCAATGGAATTGCTATTAATTTTCCACTTTTGACTTACAAATGAAGCAAACTATTGTAGTTTTGACTTGAAATAATATGTAGCAGCCTTCACTAATGGTCAGGGATTGTGCAATCCACTGTCACCATTTTCAATCATTTGGTGCTTATGTGTGTATATGATCCCAGAATGTAACAGGAAGCATGTGCATCCATGCATTAATGTCTGTCACATGTGAGTATCTTGATTGGCAGCCGTTCTTTTAACTGTGAGGCAGAAACCATTGCTTGTAATTCCTAGCATCATAAGTACATGTCACTGCTGTGTCATGTCAGGGAATTTAGGTGCTGACAGGAGAAGGTGACAGTAAGTGATTCCTCACCACAGACAGCACTTTCTTCCTGAATGTAACCACCAGCTCGCACAATAAGGTCTTTTACAGGGAAGCAGCTTGATCAGTAGCTGGCCTTTTAGATGACTGGAAGAAGTTGCCGCTTCTATTTCCCAGCATCCTACATACATGTCCCAACTGTACCATCTCAGGCAATATAATTGCTGGGAGGAGAGGCAACACTCTTAGCAATCCTTCAGCAAAGACAGTACGTTTCTGCTGAGGGATCAACTGTCAGTTAGTCGTGGCTATATTAGTTTACTTTATAAAGTTTGAAATGTTTTATTTTAAAATAACTGACAGTGAAAAAAGCTTTTCTGAAGGTGTTTCGTTAACTCAACGTTTCAATGCAAGTTCACACTTACAAAATCAATTTATAAAAGTTGGCAGGAATGGAACTTGTTTATAACCCGAGTGCCACCTGTATTCTATCTACACTATTTAACGAAGATGGTCAGGAGGATGGTGAAAAAAAAGAGTAAATGGTTGACATCTTTGGAACAGGGCATATTTTGTGAGGCTGAAAACATCAGAACCAGAGCCAATATTTGCTAATGAATAGACTGAAGAGACAGATTGATTTAGATAAATGGAGCAACATCAGTGCAGCAAGACTTAAACAAATGAGTGGGTAAAGGATCCAGAGATTAGTTTGCTGGTTGGAAACAAGAGAAAAAATTAGTGATTTTAGATTATAAGGTATTAAAAGGTGATAGAAAAGTAGCAGGATTATTGAAATGGGTCAGACTAAGAAGGGTAGGACAGTGGAATAAGAAGAAAAAGAGTATTGATTTTACTAGGACAGAAGAAAGCATAATCATGGCAGTCACAGAAGATGAGGGATCAGCCTTTCTTTCAATAACACTGCAGCCCTGTACACTTACTGTCGTTATCATATGTTTCTTGAAGAATGTCAAACTTACTGTTTATTTGCTGCACCTGATGCATCATCTGCTGCTCATGCACTGCTTTTTGAATACATTTGTGACATAAGCCGCTGGCTTTCATTTGCTAAGTGACATTGTGCATCCCACTTAAGGCAGATATATTAATGGGCATAAAGATCTATCTATCTATCTATCTATCTATCTATCTATCTATCTATCTATCTATCTATCTATCTATCTATCTATCTATCTATCTATCTATCTGTCTGTCTGTCTGTCTGTCTGTCTGTCTGTCTGTCTGTCTGTCTGTCTGTCTGTCTGTCTGTCTTTAAACAGCTGTATAAATGGTACCAACACCACATGATCATTCAAATTGTAACAGGCATCTTATTTGCTAGGCAGTAAGCACATTTTGGCTTATTTGGACAGTACTGTATGTTCTTTGATTCTGATTTCTTACTTTTTATGGCACCATTTTGAAATTAACCACTTGGGACAAAAATTGAGCTATGATGAAGATGATTCATATTGTACTTAACTGACTAAAATCGCTTTATTAATTTAATGAATAAAGATAATCAAAGAACCAGAACATAAAGAAGAATGTCTAATTACTAAGGAATCACCATTGACCACACGTCAATGAAAGAAATAATTTTAAAAATTAAATTACACATCCATTTTTTCTACATGGCAAATTAAGTCTTTATTATAATTTTGTATTATAATTTTATTTTCCAATTATTTAAAATTAATTATTACATAACAATGCCTTCTGTAACTGTAGCTGTTTTTTAACAACTAAATAAATGCAGGCTATTATAAAAAGAACTTAGACACACACAGAAGATTACTAAAAGACTTAGTGAATACTTCCTAAGAACAAAATAATCCAATATGCACAAATGTCAAAAAAGTTGAATTTTTGTGGAAGTATTTCACACTAAGTATAAGTTTAAATCAATGCCTACAATGGACATTTGATCTTCACATAATCCACCAACAAAGCCTCCACATTTAACAATTTTGGTTTTGATATAATGTACATCTTAATTTATTCATATTTAAAGAAGTTATTCTATTAAGCTCATTTTCATTTTTAAATAGTACAGAGGAGTTTGCTATGTTGTAGTAAAGTAAAAGCTAGTAGTAGTACATTTGTGCTCAAGTTGCTTTTTTATTTGGTTATCGTTTAAATTTTAAATGAAACACATTAGGATATTTATACGTATAAAGATATAATTCTACCTACAAAGGAAGATCAAATGTTTTGAGCCTGATCTGTTTAAAAAAGCACCAGAAAAACCAAACATGTTTTATTTTTCACTGGCAAAGCAAGAATGAATTGGCAAATGCCTGTGTTGAATTACAAATTCAAGGATAGCACACTACATGATTTTGCATTGTTTGACAACCATATTGATTTGATTCTGAAATAAGAAAGGTACACTATAAACCAAGAGTTTTAAAAACTTGTAATTCACATATCTGGATATTTTCAAAATTAGCACCTTTGAACACCACTGTCTGGTTGAGGCTCAAAGCATATTAATCACTGATATATATCAGTTTGATTGAGTTAAGGTGAGAGGGGGCACTGTCACTAATGATATCTTCTCTTTTCTCCACATTATGGAGAAGATGCCCAGTAACGACATTCAACCCCAACTGTGACACCCTGAACAAGCCCAACCCCTTCTGGTCAGGACGACAAAAAAGGCAACGGCCCCAGAAGTTGGCGTCTCATTTGTGACCAGTACTTGAGTCCAAAACGATTGAGAATACAACAGTACAGAACATTTTTTAGTGGCTGATTTTGTATCAGTGTCTCTTTTGTTGTGCCATAGTACACCTTTTTCTTTTGTTGTAATTACACTGAGATTACAAGGTTGATACCCCAACAAACTAGTTCCCTACCTCTATTTACTATATACAGTATATATTATATATATATATATATATATATACTGTATATATTATACATATATATTATATATACTATATATATATATATATATATATATATATATATATATATATATATATATATATATATATATATATATGTGAATTTTCCATTGGGATTAATAAAGTATCTATCTATCTATCTATCTATCTATCTATCTATCTATCTATCTATCTATCTATCTATCTATCTATCTATCTATCTATCTATCTATCTATCTATCTATCTATCTATCTATCTATACAGTATATATATATATATATATATATATAGGTAGGGAACTAGTTTGTTGGGGTATCAACCTTGTAATCTCAGTGTAATTACAACAAAATATATATAGTTAGGTCTGAATTGCAACCTGATTATTTTGATGGTTACCTACCAGGTAACACTTGTGGTCAGTCGGCCAGTTGGCAAACATCCGCCACATCCTCTCAGTTAAAAAAAGCAGATCTTAGATATGTGATACAGTATCTGCCAAATAACACAAACAGCAGGTTTTCCATCCACTCACAGGGGTCAAACCTCATTCTTCTGCGCCTGAGGTGAAGCCTCTGACGTTGACCACAGCAGCTGGTTTGTTTATTTGGTCTGGTGAAGATCTGAGAATTACTTTCTGAGGTCTGAGTCACAAGCAGATTATTTGGTACGTGGTTATGTACCAGGTAACGCTTGTGGTTGGTCAGCCAGTTGGCCAACATCTGCCACATCCTCTCAGTTGCGAGAAGCAGATCTGCCCGAACAACCACAAGCATTTGTTTGTGCCTTCCTTGCACAGAACTGTAAATGCTACATATATATTTCTATTACAACTTTTTAATAGTTACCATTTTTGAAGTGTCAATTTCACTCTCTACATCCATTCTTGATTCCTACATTTGAAGAGAAAAAATTTCATTCATACATGAAAAATAGCACTGAAATTTTGTTAAAGGCAACATTTGGTAATATTATACACAGAGTTGTTTTTTAATACTATGTTAATTCAATTTCCCCTTCAACAATCCCTTGGCACCAATGGCCTAAATTTTTAAGGAGTACATTCTACACCACCTTTTTTTTCTGGATTAAATAACTCTAAGATGTTTATCTACTAAGCTTCCAAAATCTAAATGCTGGAGGTTGGTCAAACATGTAAGTCAGAATTTCACTGTACTCTATACATGTGACAATAGCACTACTCCTACTCCTAATTCTATAACACTGTTAACAACATATCTCCGTGCCTTCAAACACTTTCCGTTGTAGTATATAAACCATTGTACTATTCTCCTTCAAGATTATTCAGCTTAAGATAGCAATACTTTCATATAAGATTTGGTGATATACCAGTTGTTGTGATATACTGGATGAAATTCTTCTTCCAGTATAAGGTTGGGAGCATGCACTGATACAGTGTGAGGCTGCACCAACCACACAATGAACCACCTCAGGATCCCAAATTAGTACCCAAATGTGGCCTTGCAACAGGTGACACATCAGCATGGATTTTGAAAAAAATAATTTACTGGTATTTACAAACCAAGCCAATCTGTGACAGCAAAAGTAAATGTAAAATATTATTTTCTGTTGGTGAATATCTTAAAAGGTAATGTCTTTGTGTATAGACAAACAAGTGAATTACATGCATTAAGTGAGCCTCCCCCTTTCTGAACATTAATCATATTGATGTGTGATTCATCCAGATTGGTGAGTGAATTCAAACAGAAAGGCAGAACAGGCAGAAGTTGTGTCTTGTGCTGTGTATGCCTTACAGCAGCGGCATGAGCGAGTGTGTTAGTGAATAAGATGAGTGACTGAGGAAGACCCTGTACTTTAAATGATTTGAGAGAAGTGCATACCTATTAAATTAATCTGAGTAGCAGAGAGTTAACAAGTGTTTCAATAGATAAGAGGCGCACAAGTTACTCGTAGTGCATTTGTTATTTCAGGCTGAAAACTATTCACAAACGTATTGTAGCAGTATATACTGAGACCATCAGAATTTTTAATTATACCATGATATGAATTTTTGCTATACCATCCACCCCTTCTTTTATCCTACATTATAAAAATCAGTGATTTTTTTACTGCAAATCCACAGTCGTCACTCCTCATGTATGACTAAGTGAATGAACTGGTCTGTTGAGTAGTTTTTCATTTGCTATATCAGGTTAGTATGAAAAAAATATTTATAGCAGTTAACAAGTTTGAAAATGTTGATAACTTTTTTACAGTATAAATACTGTATAATACAGTATAAATTAAAAATAGTACAACTTCAATTCTTTGTGCTCAAGCAATGAAAATACACTGTATTGATTAAGAATTATTCATATTTTCTGAAAGTAGTTTGATTACCACCAAAGACATACTATATACAAACCTTTTTTGTCAGTGTAAATATACAGTATAAGCAGAATGGAAATAAAATAAGAAGTCTAGTTTTGGCAGACAATTAAAATTTAAGATAAACCACAGAAAACAAATTGTTTTCTTGTTTTATACACATTTGTTGCTTTACAGTGGATACTTGATTACTACACATTCATTGCCTTATAGTACTAAAATTCCACAAAAAGTAATTTAATAAATATTAAAGTAAAATTATTTCTACTCATTCCTTTCTATTTTCTATGTTATTAGAAACTTCTGAATTTGGTGCTTTTTCATAAAAGGTAAGGCCCATATACTGAAACAGGTTTTACTAGAAATATTCAAGAAAATATTCTTCTTCTGCATTTTATGATGGCATTATCCATAATAATAAAAAGGGCAATATACACTTATGACGTTAAAAACATAATCTAAATAATACCTTTAATGTGATTTTGGTTGGCTATATACTAATCAACTAAGGATTTAATACAGTATACATCTAACAAAGATTACTAGAAAAAAAAATCATAAATCTGCATTATTTTACAGATTTGCTGAAAGAGTATTGATTCAGCATAAGAAATATTTTGCAGGTGCAGCAGCCTGGCTCTTTTCGTAGTGTCACCTTCACAAATAGCTGGTTACTTTGTGTGGAACAGAAAGGTCAGTGTGTTGTAGCACTGGCTGTGTAAGGCTGAGAGTTCAGAGGCAGCATACATTGAATAAATGACACACAGATAATAAGCCATTGTGGCAAAACCGCAGGCTTCTGCAAAGCATTTATTTCTAAACCAATATTTTAAAATTTGTATAGCAATTGATCTTAAAAAAAAAGATCTAGCCATTATTCCATTTATCCTTCTATTCATTCATCTACCCATCCATTAAATTACTAACTTTAATTAATCCACTCAACGTATGGGCACCCACAGCTCTGAATGTTACTGGATCACCAGGGTTTCCTTAAAAAAATAAAAAATAAAAAATAAAAAAATAAAGCCCGCAGTGAAAGTCTCCTATTTGCTGCATATCAGGGAGATATGGCAGAAAAAAAACCATAAGAATTCACATTTTTAAATAAATACACAAATTATATGTGAAACATATTGTATTCAACCAAATATTATAGCACCATTAATTTGTTAATACATTGGGCTAAAAATGTCAACAGTGATGAAGGCATATGCATATTGTACAACACAATCAGTGAAAAAAAGTAGAAGCGCTTTATAAAAGACAAATACATACCTCTGTGATTTCTCCCTCAGAATTTACTACAGGTTCCTGCATGTCCTGCTCTACATTCTCCTTCATAGGGAAGGAAGAGTATTATATTGTTAATAGTGGTTAGATAAATGGAACTGATATGTTTATAAAATGGTCATGAATGGTACACCAATTTATGATGAAACAGAAGGTGGTGCATTCATGCAAAATTTAAAAAAAATAAAAATAAATAAATAAAACTACAGTCTATGTCATTTGCCCATGGGTCAGCTTGTTGAAATTTCGTTCACATAAAGGAAGCATTTGAAAATGATTGCTGTACGGTAGAGTTAATTTGTTAATACAGAGGTTGGATGAAATTACAGTATTTATATCTTGTATAATAACATACAGTAAGATTATATGTGCAAGTCAATTTCTCTCTGATTATATTTTGAGAATAGCCAGGATATACAGATAGGTGCACAGTGTTTGAATGAATTAATTATTTTTATAAAGGGATTATAACAGATTTATACATCTCCAAGAAACACCCCTGAACCTTCCCCTAGATAACCAGGTTTAGACAATGAATGGATGGATGGACCTTCAAGAAAGAGTAAGCGACTGATCAGTATTACACCTTGTACATCTTTGGGAAGTTCTTTCTTTAAAAGTTGTATGTCTTAAATTATCATTTTTGACAAAGGTTATGACATACTCAGAAAACAGTCTTTGCTGCGGTACCTACTTGGTTAGTAGAGATAACTGTACAAAAAGGCTTAATATTTAACTTGACCCTCCACTAAAGTGCACTGAGATAAAGAAGGTGAGGAACAAACAGTACAGAAGCAATCCTACATGTTATGGGGTTATCATTCTGATCCTAAATGGTGTATTATGCTGCAGGACATTATAGCATGAAGACATACTTTGAAATGTAGTGCTTAAAGTTTGTTGGAATAATGATCTACAATAACAAAATTGGTAAAACTGGCTTAACTAATCACTGCTTAATGGTTTAATGATTATTTAACTACAATGAGAAATTCATGAATTTATGTTGCATCATATTTAATACAACGGTTATTAGGGTAACAGTCTACTATATAATAAAACACTAAGGTCTGTGTGTTCAGTCCCTTAGAGCAATTTGATTAGTCAGTTTGGTTTCGGTGATGCGATGAAAGAAGAAGTGCGAGATGCATGAGGAGGAGTAAACACGCAGACGAAGAGCGTCACCTTCGATGACAGAAAGTATAAACCCAGAAAGGAGGAGAGAAAGTCGCCTCAAAAACAATTACAGTCTGTGAAGCAGGCTTTATGGGAACGAGCTTGAGAAAGGGAGCGCAGGTTAAGAGAGATTTGGACACACAAATACTGAGGAAAGCTGCTGAAAGTACACATAGGAAAAATATTTCTAAATTATTCTGTTACCTGTGTTTGACAGGTACCTTGGCCAGTAAAACAATAAATAAGTGCTTGAATGCCACATGTTAAACAAACAGCTGGCTTTCTAAGGACCCATTGCAGAGCGCAAATGAACCAAAACTGTAAATAAAATATAAAGTGGTGAAAACTATCATTTAATTTTAATACTGCAATACACATATTTGTAAGGGGGTATATCAAAAAACAATGATGATTAAATGGATTTCTCCAGAAAATGTTGTCAAATGAAAATGTATGACTTGAATAATAATAGTTTACAGACTGTCTTTTTCATCCTGTCCATTGATCAGTACAGCTTTACTCGCATTTGATGTTAGGCACAAAATGTAGATACCAGATATTTTGTTATGCTGACCATGATATGAGCAAATGAAATATTAAAATAATGACAAAGAAGGATTCGGTGTGACTTTTAAATGTTTTCAGTTGCTGTTATTAACATGACTAAATTATATCCAGGAGAATACATATTAGGCATATTTGGCATGCAACAGAACTTTTCCCATAAAAATAATGAATGTAGATATTTTTTTCAAATTTACCTTTAAAAAATTTTCTAGAAATTCAGGGAACAAATTGTTAAAATAAAGTCTTAATGTAATGAATCCAATAATCATAAATGTCATGTTACAAATGACATTACATACACTTTGAGTTTTACACTAGACCGACAATCATTTTTGTTGTTGATTCTATAAAGTACGTTTCCCTGTAGTGACTGTATGTTAGGTCTAAATCTTGGCTGAGGTGCCTCTTCTTCTTTTTATTGTTTCTTCCTAAATCAATAAAGTCATGACAGATCTGAATTCCTCTGTGGTGAGGGTTTACATATCCTACAATTGACTGGTGACCAATCAAAAATTGAGCTCTTATGTTTAAGAAGGAATCCCTAACTTAGTCTATCAGCTATTGGGATCGGCCTGAATCAGGCTGCGAACAAGAAAAATAGGCAGCAAAATGTAAATGACAACTTGATTGAATTTTAAAAATGAGAGAATCGGAACCAAAGTTAGACAACAGTTGAACTGAGTGTTGGGTAATTGTTGGTAGATTTCTTACTTTAGCAAAGCAAATGACACTGCACAACGATGAAAAAAAGAAATGTTTTCTTAAAGTTCCTTTCCTTTCTTAGTTGAAATTACCCATTTAAGAATCTTAGGACATACTTTAATGAAAATTATTTAGCAGTGAGCTAAGAAACATTTTGCTTAATGTAACTGGGAAACAAAGTATCATAAGATGCATCAAGTGAAAATCATGTTTTTAAGGCTGAATGGGCATTATGTAGGTCTTTGGGATATGAGATGAAAATGTGAGTACCTGGAGAAATATTACTGGTTAACTCCACTTGGGCAGTAACTGCCTCCTGGACCTATGGGACAGCAGCAATAACCGTGGTGCCACTCCAGAATAAAACCTCTGCTTAAAATGACCTGAACCGTAATATTATCTGTCTAGAAAAATGGGCACACAAAAGTAATGGTTTGAATAAACTTTAGTCTAAATTTAAAATAATCCTGTATTTTTTCCAGTGGAGCTTTTGCATGAATTTTTGAGACCTTATGCGCAAATATCATTAAGTGTCAACCTAAACATCTAAAGTAGGTAAGGCGTTTTTAGGGTGCTCTCCTCTTATCCTTGAACTATAGAAGGTGCACATAAATGTCTGTTATATGTCTAGGAAAATGATGGCAGGTGATCTAAATATTGATCTACAAAAGGCAAAATAATGACAGGATATTAACATGTAGTGCCTGTTTCTCAAATGGATTTCAACAGTGAGAAGAGACCTGCACCATTGAGAAGAACTTGCAAGACTCTTATTGACTTTCTCTAAAAGAGTGAGGTGAAAATTGGACAATTTGTGTACTGTATCTCCACCTCAAGAGGTGATGAGAAGCTTTTAAATGGTTGAATCTTTATGGTTCTTATTGCATCAGCAGATGAAAAACTTCCATTTCACTACAGGTTGTGTTCTTAAAGACATCAAAATATTCTTAAACAGAGAGAATGGCGTACCACAAAAATGGATGAATGAAGAATTAATATGGAGTGAGAATAATTAAATAAAAATATTGTTTAAAAAAGCAGACCAGTTACACTTCAGCCCTCTGCTAAAAGTCAAACAAGGTAGCAGTGCCAAAAAACTGCAAGTTCTGGTTACTCTAAAAGAAGTATTACAGGAGATTATTTTCAGAATATCCTGGGAGATGCATAAGCTATGAACACTTTCTCAGTAAGCAGGTCAGTTACCAGTGTGTATAGTGTCTAGACGGTCATTAGACCACAGTATATGTTCAAGAGAAAGTCAAAGAAGGTATTATTCAATTTATGAGTTTCCAAATATATCTGATGTAATTGATGGCACATGTAATAAAATCTCAATTGACTAGCCTCAAAACTGTTTGTAGAAAAGGATATCCTTTCCTAGATGTGCAACTCATTTGTGATAGCGAGTTCATTCTAGCAAGTGAGTAGGAGCTAAAAGAAATGTAGAAATATGGGTGAAATGCAGTGCTAAGCATCTGTCAGAAGAAGGAAAGTTTCAGTAGGTACCCTCTCTTTATCTGTACTGAAACACTCATCATCCATCCATTATCCAACCCGCTATATCCTAACTACAGGATCACAGGGGCCTGCTGGAGCCAATCCCAGCCAACACAGGGCGCAAGGCAGAAGACAAACCCCTGCAGTACACACACACACCAAGTACACACTAGGGACAATTTAGAATCGCCAATGCACCTAACCTGCATGTCTTTGGACAGTAGGAGGAAACCGGAGCGCCCGGAGGAAACCCACGCAGGCATGGGGAGAACATGCAAACTCCACGCAGGGAGGACCTGGGAAGCAAACCCGAGTCTCCTAACTACGAGGCAGCAGCGCTACCCACTGCGCCACCGTGCCGCCCAACACCTATCATCCTTGGCAGGAAATAGACAGATACAATAGGAACCCTGCACAAACAAGATAATTCATTGAGATTTGTATTGCTATGTTAAGAGGACACTTCATCAGTCAAGTAGTGTTCTACAGTATTCTCCAAAAATTATTGAAAAAAGAGATATTACTGTTATACTCTATCTATCTGTTATTTGCCTGATGCCAACTTATTGGTATGCAGAAATTTTCTGCTATATTTTTTCTCACTGCCATCACCTCTTTAGTGAGGTATCCTTGGACTTTTCCACTTCTGTCTCAAGTACAGAAATTTGCACATTCCCTTTATACAGTGGTTGGCTTTGGGACATCTCCCTTCTTCTATACTGGAATATCTTTTTACACTTTCAACAATCTCAATAATATCATCACTCCAGTGTTTTTATTTTTTCTTTCTTGGTGCAGTTCAGATTTGTTTCTAGAGACTGGGCTTTAATTTTCATGCATGCTTCATTTATTCCAATATTGCCTATGCTAGTATTTTGAATGCACTCATTACTCAATTTGCATTTCTTCATACTGGGCCTCTGTTTTGAACTGTTACTTTCTTCAAAACTTTAGGCAACCTCTTAGAGTGTGCCTTCATTTAATTTGAGTATCGATTCTGAAGGAAACTGAGCAAAAATATTTGTGGTGAGGGCCACATATGTTTGTAAGACTTGGGGTACAGTGACTTTTGAAGATAGAAGGGCACAATAATATATAATGGCCTAAGGTCTTTAAGGGTCAAACCCTGACAAAAAATTTAAACTAAATGAAAAGAAAAAGACAGTGAACTACATCAAACAAACATATATATCACTTTCTGAGCTACATTTAAATACTTTAGATGAAAACAAATGCTTACGTCATTTAACTGAGATATAAGAGAGTTGTTCATCAGCTGTTACTACTTCATAAGAAATTACTTATTATCAATGGTTCCCATCGTCTTATTGTTTTTTTAGATATTCTAGATATTTTAAGTTCCTTGTGTCTTGCCACATTAGACATATATGTATTTAGTTGTTCAGTCTATGGCACATTGCCTGCAATTTGACAAAAGGCAGTGAAATTTGACCTGACTTTAAACACACAGAGAACAGATGGCTTGATGAAATTCAAGGTCACTGATTACACTTCACCAGCCAGCTTCCTTTTGGTGCTGCAAAACTATTTAAGTTTAAATCTTCTAACTTAATCTTTTCTCATGTGATGTACTGTATATATGTCTTTTAAAGACCAATAAACAGACATAAGTAGAAGTTAGCATGTATGCTGGTTATTTTGAAAGCCTTCAAAACTGCCTCAGTGATAGTTCTCGCAGTACAAAAAAATCTACATTGTATTACAACTGAATAAATGTTGAATATTCAGGCTATATATAAAAAGTGTGTAATTGAATGAATATA